>NW_027141093.1:7049845-7349845 GCF_036365525.1 Heterodontus francisci
GCGGGATCTGTTTCCAGGTTGACGGGAGTGGGGGCGGGGTCTGTTTCCAGGGTGACGGGAGTGGGGGGGCGGGGGTCTGTTTCCAGGGTGACGGGAGTGGGGGCGGGGTCTGTTACCAAGGTGACGGGTGTGGGTGCGAGGTCTATTTCTACGGTCACGGGAGTCGGGGCTGGGTCTGTTTCCAGGTTGACGGGAGTGGGGGCGGGGTCTGTTTCCACGGGGAAGGGAGTGGGGCGGGGTTTGTTTCCAGGGTGACGGGAGTGGGGGCGGGGTCTGTTTCCAGGGTGACGGGAGTGGGTCGGTGTCTGTTTCCAGAGTGACGTGAGTGGGGGGCGGGGTCTGTGAGCAAGGTGACGGGAGTGGGGGGGCGGGGTCTATTACCAAGGTGACGGGAGTGGGGGCGGGGTCTGTTTCCGGGGTAACGGGAGTGGGAGCAGTGTCTATTTCCAGAGTGGCGGGAGAGGGGGCGGGGTCTGTTTCCAGGGTAACGGGAGTGGGGGCGGGGTCTGTTTCCAATGTGACGGGAGTGGGGGCGGGTCAGTTTCCGGGTTGACGGGAGTGGGTGCGGGGTCTGTTTCTGGGTTGACGGGAGTGGGGGCCGGGTCTGTTTCCAAGGTAACGGGAGTGGGGACGGAGTCTCTTACCAGGGTGACGGGAGTGGGCGCGGGATCTGTTTCCGGGTTGACGGGAGTGGGGGCGGGGTCTGTTTCCAAGGTGACGGGAGTGGGGGCAGTGTCTGTTACCAGGGTGACGGGAGTGGGCGCGGGGTCTGTTTCCGGGTTGACGGGATTGGGGGCGGGGTCTGTTTCCGGGTTGACGGGAGTCGGGGCGGGGTCTGTTGCCAGGGTGACGGGAGTGGGGGCGGGGCCTGTTAACAAGGTGACGGAGTGGGGGCGGGGTCTGTCATCACGGGGACAGAGGGGAGGCGGGACCTGTCTGCATGGTGATGGTGTTTGAGGGCGGAGTCTGTTTCCAGTGTCACGGGAGTTGGGGCGGGGATTGTTTCCAGAGTGACGGGAGAGGGGGCGGGGTCTGTTTCCAAGGTGACGGCGAGTGGGGGCGAGGTCTGTTTCCAAGGTGACGGGAGTGGGGGCGGGGGTCTGTTTCCATAGTGGCGGGAGTGCGGGCGGGGTCTGTTTCCAAGGTGACGGCGAGAGGGGGCGGGGTCTGTTTCCAAGGTGACGGGAGTGGGAGCGGGGTCTGTTTCCAAGGTGACGGGAGTGGGGGCGGGGTCTCTTTCCAGTGTGACGGGTGGGGGGCGGAGTCTGTTTCCAGGGTGACGGGAGTGGGGGGCGGGGTCTGTTACCAGGATGACGGGAGTGGGGGCGGGGTCTGTTTCCAGGTTGACGGGATTGGGGGCAGGGTCTGTTTCCAGGGTGACGGGAGTGGGGGGGCCGGGGGTCTCTTTCCAGGGTGACGGGAAAGGGGGCGGTGTCTGTTACCAAGTTGACGGGTGTGGGTGCGAGGTCTGTTTCCACGGTGACGGGTGTGGGGGCGGGGTGTGTTTCCAAGGTGACGGGTGTCGGGGCGGGTCTGTTTCCAAGGTGACGGGAGTGGGGGCGGGGTCTGTTTCCATGGTGAAGGGAGTGGGGGCGGGGTTTGTTTCCAGGGTGACGGGAGTGGGGGCGGGGTCTGTTGCCAGGGTGACGGGAGTGGGGGCGGGGTCTGTTTCCAGGGTGACGGGAGTGGGTGGGTGGCTGTTTCCAGAGTGACATGAGTGGGGGGCGGGGTGTGTTACCAAGGTGACGGGAGTGGGGGCGGGGTCTATTACCAAGGTGACGGGAGTGGGTCGGGGTCTGTTTCCGGGTTGACGGGAGCGGGGGCGGGGTCTGTTTCCAGGGTAACGGGGGTGGGAGCGGTGTCTATTTCCGAGGTGATGGGAGTAGGGGGCGCGGTCTGTTACCAGGGTGACGGAAGTGGGGGCGGGGTCTGTTTCCAATGTGACGGGAGTGGGGGCGGGTCAGTTTCCGGGTTGACGGGAGTGGGGGCGGGGTCAGTTTCTGGGTTGACGGGAGTGGGGGCGGGGTCTGTTTCCAAGGTGACGGGAGTGGTGGCGGGGTCTGTTTCCAAGGTGACGGCAGTGGGCGCGGGGTATGTTTCCGGGTTGACGGGAGTGGGGGCGGGGTCTGTTTCCAAGTTGATGGGAGTGGGGGCGGTGTCTGTTACCAGGGTGAGGGGAGTGGGCGCGGGGTCTGTTTCCGGGTTGACGGGATTGGGGGCGGGGTCTGTTTCCGTGTTGACGGGACTGGGGGCGGGGTCTGTTATCGGGTTGACGGGTGTGGGGGCGGGGTCTGTTAACAAGGTGATGGAGTGGGGGCGGGATCTGTCATCACGGGGACAGAGGGGAGGCGGGACCTGTCTGCACGGTGACGGTGTCTGAGGGCGGAATCTGTTTCCAGTGTAACGGGAGTGGGGGCGGGGATTGTTTCCAGAGTGACGGGAGTGGGGGCGGGGACTGTTAACAAGGTGATGGAGTGAGGGCGGGATCTGTCATCACGGGGACAGAGGGGAGGCGGGACCTGTCTGCACGGTGACGGTGTCTGAAGGCGGAGTCTGTTTCCAGTGTAACGGGAGTGGGGGCGGGGATTGTTTCCAGAGTGACAAGAGTGGGGGCGGGGTCTGTTTCCAGGGTGACGGGAGAGGGGGCGGGGTCTGTTTCCAAGGTGACGGCGAGTGGGGGCGAGGTCTGTTTCCAAGGTGAAGGGAGTGGGGGCGGGGTTCTGTTTCCAGAGTGGCGGGAGTGCGGGCGGGGTCTGTTTCCAAGGTGACGGCGAGGGGGAGCGGGGTCTGTTTCCAAGGTGACGGAAGTAGGAGCGGGGTCTGTTTCCAGAGTAATGGGAGTGGGGGGCGATGTCTGTTTCCACGGTGACGGGAGTGGGGGCGGGGTTTGTTTCCACAGTGACGGGAGTGGGGGCGGGATCTGTGTCCAGGGTGATGGGAGTGGGGGCGGGATCTGTGTCCAGGGTGATGGGAGTGGGGGCGGGGTCTGTTTCCAGGTTGACGGGAGTGGGGGCGCGGTCTGTTTCCAGGGTGACGGGAGTGGGGGCGGGGTCTGAATCTTTCTGATTCTTTAAAAATCCCTTTCATACAAAAAGAATCCTGATAATTATTGATAATTCTTTATAATAATTTATAAACATTTCCTGACCTTTACAACCTTTATAAACTGTTTATAATTCTTCCTCTCACTTTTTAAATCTTTATAATCTTTATGATTGTCTGTGATTTATTATCTTTCATGAGAATTTCTTCTCATTTGTAATCTGCTGCATACACTGCCCTGGACAGAAAACATTGAAAATGATCCCCGTGGATTACTCTCAATTCAAACAGAATACAGAGCACATCATTTAAAATGGCCACAGCACATGTCACGTAAAATGGCCGCAGTGAAGGTGACATCAAACAGAATACAGAGCATATCATTGAAAATGGCCGCAGCACATGTCACGGAAAATGGCCGCAGTGAAGGTGACATCAAACAGACCACAGAGCATATCATTGAAAATGGCCGCAGCATATGTCACGTAAAATGGCCGCAGTGAAGGTGACATCAAACAGACCACAGAGCATATCATTGAAAATGGTCGCAGCACGTCACGTAAAATGGCCGCAGTGAAGGTGACATCAAACAGACCACAGCGCATATCATTGAAAATGGACACAGTGACGGTGACATCAAACAGACCACAGGGCATATCATTTAAAAAGGCCGTACCACATGTCACGTAAAATGGCCGCAGTGAAGGTGACATCAAACAGACCACAGAGCACATCATTTAGAATTGCCACAGCACATGTCGCTTAAAATGGCCGCTGTGAAGGTGACATCAAACAGACCACAGTGCATATCATTTAAAATGGCCGTACCACATGTCACGTAAAATGGCCGCAGTGAAGGTGACATCAAACAGACCACAGAGCACATCATTTAGAATGGCCGCAGCAAATGTCGCTTAAAATGGCCGCTGTGCAGGTGACATCAAACAGACAACAGTGCATATCATCAGATCGACGTGGCCTTTGTTGCAACCAGCTGGAGAGGGACTGAGTCTCAGTCACACACGAGGAAAGAGCCAATTCAATCCAGGCCTCTATTAATACCAGCTGAAGTGGTACGGAGACACACTCACACACCAGGAAAGAGCCAAATCAAACCAGGATCCCATGAATACCAGCTGGAGTGGTACTGAGTCCCAATCACACACCAGGAAAGAGCCAATTCAAACCAGACCTCTATTAATACATGCTGGAGTGGTACTGAGCTCCACTCACACACCAGGAAAGAGCCAGTTCATTCCAGGCCTCTATTAATACCAGCTGGAGTGGTACTGAGTCCCACTCACACACCAGTAAAGAGCCAAATCAATCCAGGTCTCTATTAATTCCAGCTGGAGTGGTACTGAGTCCCACTCACACACCAGTAAAGAGCCAAATCAATCCAGGTCTCTATTAATACCAGCTGGAGTGGTACTGAGTCCAACTCACATCAGGGAAGAGCCAGTTCATTCCAGGCCTCTATCAATACCAGCTGGAGTAGCACTGAGTCCCACTCACACAACAGGAGAGAGCCAATTCAATCCAAACCTCTATTAATACCAGCTGGAGTGGTACGGAGCCCCACTCACACCCCATAAAAAAGCCAATTCAAACCAGGCCTCTATTAATACCAGCTGCAATGTACTGAGTCCCACTCACACACCAGTAAAGAACCAATTCATTCCAGGCCTCGATTAATACCAGCTGGAGTGGTACTGAGTCCCACTCACACACCAGGAAAGAGCCAATTCAATCCAGGCCTCGATTAATACCAGCTGGAATGGTACTGAGTCCCACTAAAACACTCGGAAAGAGCCAATTCAATCAAGGCCTCTATTAATACCAACTGCAGTGGTACTGAGCCCCACTCACACACCAGAAAATGCCAATTCAATACAGGCCTCCATTAATACCAGCTGGAGTGGTACTGAGCCCCACTAGCACGTCAGGAAAGAGCCAGTTCAATCCAGGCCACTATTAACACCAGCTGGAATGGTACTGAGCCCCACTCACACACCGTGAGAGAGCCAATTCAATCCAGACCTCTTAATACCAGCTGGAGTGGTCATGAGCCACACTCACACACCAGGAAAGAGCCAATTCAATATTGGCCTCTATTAATACCAGCTGGAGTGGCACTGAGCCCCACTCACGGACCTGAAAAGAGCCAAAACAATCCAGGCCTCTATTAATAGCAGCTGGAGTTGGACTGAGTCTCACTCATACACGAGGAAAGAGCCAATTCAATACAGACCTCTATTAATACCAGCTGGAGAGGGACTGAGTCTCACTCATACACGAGGAAAGAGCCAATTCAATCCAAACATCTACTAATACCAGTTTGAGCGGTACTGAGTCTCACTCACTCACCAGGGAAGAGCCAATTCAATCCAGACCTCTATAAATACCAGCTGGAGTACTACTGAGTCCCACTCACACACCACGAAAGAGCCAATTCAAGCCATACCAATATTAATATCCACTGCACTGGCACTGAGCCCCAATCACACACCAGGAAGGAGCCAATTCAATCCAGACATCTATTAATACCAGCTGGAATGGTATTGAGCCCCACACACCCACCACTAAAGAGCCAATTCAAGCCAGACATCTAGTAATGCCTGCTGGAGTGGTACTGAGCAGCACGCACACACCACTAAGTGCCAGTTCAATCCAGGCCTCTACTAATAACATTTGGAGTGGAACTGAGCACCACTCACACACCAGGAAAGAGCCAATTCAATCCAGAACAGTATTAATATCAGCTGGAGTGGCACTGAGCCCCACGCACACTCAGGAAAGAGCCAAATCAATCCAGACCTCCATTTATAACAGCTGGAGAGGTACGGAGACGCACTCACACACCAGGAAAGAGCCAAGTCAGTCAAGAACTCTAGTAACACCAGCTGGAGTGGTACTGAGCACCACTCACACACCAAGAAGGAGCCAATTCAATCCAGTTCTCTATTGATGTCAGCTGCAGTGGTACCGGGCCCCACGCACACACCAGGAAAGAGCCAATTCAATCCAGACCTCTATTAACACCAGCTGGAGTGGTACAGAGCACCACTCAAGAAGCAGGAAAGAGCTAATTCAATACAGGCCTCTTTTTATACATGTGGACTTTTACTGAGTCTCACTCACACACCAGGAAAGAGCCAATTCAATCCAGACCTCTATTAATACCAGCTGGAGTGGTACTTAGCCACACTCACACCAGGAAAGAGCCAATTCAATCCAGACCTCCATTAACACCAGCTGGAGTGGTACTGAGCCCCACTTACACTCCAGAAAGGAGCTGATTATATCCAGACCTCGTTAATACCAGCTGGAGTGGTACTGAGTCCCAATCACTCAGCAGGAAAGAGCCAATTCAATCCAGACTTCTATTAATAACAGCTGCAGTGGTACTGAGTCCCACTCGCACATCAGTAAAAGAGCCAAATCAATCCAGGCCTCTATTAATACCAGCTGGAGTGGTACTGAGACACAGGCACACACCAGGAATATTCCAATTCAATCCAGGCCTCTATTAATACATTGCTGGAGTGGTTCTGAGTTCCACTCACACACAAGGAAAGAGCCAATTCAAGCCAGACCAGTATTAATATCAGCTGGACTGGCACTGAGCCCCACGCACACACCACATAAGAGTCAATTCATCCAGGCCTCTAGTATTAACAGCTGGAGTGGTGCTGAGCCCCACTCACACACCAGGAAAGAGCCAAATCAATCGAGACCTCCAGTTATAACAGCTGGAGAGGTAGGGAGACGCACTCACACACCAGGAAAGAGCCAAGAAAGTCAAGAACTCTAGTAACACCAGCTGGAGTGGTACTGAGCCCCACACACACACCAGGAAAGAGCCAATTCAATCCAGGCCTCTAATTATATCAGCTGGGGTGGAATCAACTCCCACTCACTGACCAGGTAAGAGCCAATTCAATCCAGTTCTCTATTGATATCAGCTGCAGTGGTACCGGGCCCCATGCACACACCAGGAAAGAGCCAATTCAATCCAGACATCTATTAATACCAGCTGGAGTGGTACTGAGCATCACTCACAACCCAGGAAAGAGCCAATTCAATCCAGACATCCATTAATAACAGCGGGAGTGGGACTGACTGCCACTCACACACCAGGAAAGAGCCAATTCAATCCAGGTCTCTATTAGTACAAGCTGGTGTGGTAGTGAGTACCACTCACACACCAGGAAAGAGCCAATGTTATCAAGGTCTTTGTTAATACAGCTGGAGAGGTAATGAGCCCCACTCGGACATCAGGAAAGAGCCAATTCAATCCAGAACTCGATTAATACAAGCTGGAGTCGTACTGAGCCCCACTCACTCATCTGGAAAGAGAATATTCAATCCAGACCTCCATTAATAACAGCTACTGTGGTACTGCGTCCCACTCACACACCAGGAAAGAGCCAATTCAATCCAGGCCTCTATTAATACCAGCCGGAGTGGGACTGATTGACACTCACACAAGAGGAAGGAGACAATTCAATCCAGGTCTCTTTTTGTACAAGCTGGAGTGGTAGTGAGTACCACTCACACACCAGGAAAGAGACAATTTTATCAAGGTCTCTCTTAATACAGCTGGAGTGGTACTGAGTCCCAATCACACACCAGGAAAGATCCAATTCAATCCAGGCCTCTATTCATACCAGCTGGAGAGGTTCTGAGTTCCACTCACACACCAGGAAAGAGCCAATTCCATCCAGGCCTCTATTAATATCAGCTGGAGTGGTTCTGAGTTCCACTCACACACCAGGAAAGAGCCAATTCAAGCCAGACCTATATTAATATCAGCTGGAGTGGAACTGAGCCCCACGCACACACCACAAAAGAGCCAATTCATCCAGGCCTCTAGTATTAACAGCTGGAGTGGTGCTGAGCCACACTCACACACCAGGAAAGAGCCAACTCAATCCAGACCTCCATTTCTTACAGCTGGAGAGGTACTGAGCCTCAGTCACACACCAGGAAAGAGCTAAGTCAATCCAGACATCTATTAATGCCAGCTAGAGTGGCAATGAGCCCCAATCACACACCATGAAAGAGCCAATTCAATCGAGACATCTATTAATATAAGCTGGAATGGTATTGATTCCCACACACCCACCAGGAAAGAGACAATTCAAGCCAGACATCTATTAATGCCTTCTAGAGTGGTACTGAGCCGCACTCACACACCACAAAGAGCCAGTTCAACCCAAGCCTCCATTAATAACATTTGGAGTGGAACTGAGCCCCACTCACAGACCAGGAAAGAGCCAATTCCATCCAAGTCTCTATTAAAACCAGCTGGAGTGGTACTGAGACCCACTCACACACCAGGAAAGATCCAATTCAATCCAGGCCTCTATTAATACCAGCTGGAGTGGTTCTGAGTCCCACTCACACACCAGGAAAGAGCCAACTCTATCCAAACCTCTATTAATACCAACTGCAGTGGTACCGAGCCCCAATCACACACCAGGAAAGAGCCAATTCAATCCAGACCTCTATTAATACCAGCCGGAGTGGGACTGACTGCCACTCACACACAAGGAAAGAGCCAATTCAATGCAGACCTCTATTAATACCAGCTGGAGTGGTACCAAGCCACACTCACCTACCACAAAGAGCCAATTCAATCCACGCCGCTTTTAATAACATTTGGATTGGAACTGAGCATCATTCACTCACCAGGAAAAAGCCACTTCAATCCAGACCGCTACTTGTATCAGCTGCAGCGGCACTGAGCCCCGCTCACACACTAGGAATGAGCCAATTCAATCCAGACCTCTATTAGTACCAGCTGGAGTGGTACCGGGCCCAACTCACACGCAAGGAAAGAGCTAATTCAATCCAGACATCCATTAATACCAGCTGGAGTGCTGCTGAGCCCCGCGCACTCCCAGATAAGAGCCAATTCAATCCAGGGCCCTTTTAATCCCAGCTGAAGTGCTACTGAGTGACACTCACACCAGGAAAGAGCCAATTCAATTCAGGCCTCTATTAATAACAGCTGGAGTGGTACTGAGTTCCACTCAAACACCAGGAAAGAGCCAATTCTATCCAGACATCCACTAATACCAGCTGGAGTTGTACTGAGTCGCATTCAAACACCAAGAATGAGCCAATTCAATACAGACGACTATTACTAACAGATGGAGTGGTACAGAGCCCCAATCACAAACCAGGAAAGAGCCAATTCAATCCGGATCGCTATTAATACCAGCTGGAGTGGTACTGAGCCCGCCTCACACCAGGAAAGAGCCTATTCAATCCAGACCTCTATTGATCCCAGCTGAAGTGCTACTGAGTCCTACTCACACACCAGGAAAGAGCCAATTCAATCCAGACCTCTATTAATACAAGCTGGAGTGGTACTGTGTCCCACTCACACACCAGGAAAGAGCCAATTCATTCCAGACCTCTATTAATACCAGCTGGAGTGGTGCTGAGCCCCACTCACACACCAAATAGAGCCAATTCAATCCACGCCGCTCTTAACAACATTTGGATTGGAGCTGAGCACCATTCACTCACCAGGAAAAAGCCACTTCAATCCAGACCGCTATTTGTATCAGCTGCAGCGGCACTGAGCCCCGCTCACATACCAGGAATGAGCCAATTCAATCCAGACCACTATTAGTACCAGCTGGCGTGGTACTGAGCCCGACTCACACACCAGGAAAGAGCCTATTCAATCCAGACCTCTATTGATCCCAGCTGAAGTGCTACTGAGTCCTACTCACACACCAGCAAAGAGCCAATTCAATCCAGAACTCTACTCATACCAACTGGAATGGTACTGAGTGCCACTCACACACCAGGAAAGAGACAATTCAATCCAGACCTCTATTAATACAAGCTGGAGTGGTACTGTGTCCCACTCACACACCAGGAAAGAGCCAATTCAATCCAGACCTCTATTAATACCAGCTGGAGTGGTACTGAGCCCAACATACACACCAGCTAAGAGCCTATTCAATCCAGACCTCCATTAACCCCAGCTGGCGTGGTACTGCGTCCCATTCAAACACAAACCAGGAAAAAGCCAATTCAATCCAGAACTCTATTAATACAAGCTGGAGTGGTACTGTGTCCCACTCACACACCACGAAAGAGCCAATTCAATTCAGATCTCTATTAATGTCAGCTGTAGTGGTACTGAGCCTCACACTCACACCAGGAAAGAGCCAATTCAATCCAGAATTCTATTAATACCAACTGGAATGGTACTGAGTGCCACTCAAACACAGGAAAGAGCCAATTTTATCAAGGTCTCTCTTAATACAGCTAGAGTGGTACTGAGCCACACTTGCACATCAGGAAAGAGCCAATTCAATCCAGGCCTCTATTAATAACAGCTGGAGTGGTACTGAGTCGGACACACACACCAGGAAAGTGCCAATTCAATCCAGAACTCGATTAATACAAGCTGGAGTCGTACTGAGCCCCACTCACTCATCTGGAAAGAGCCAATTCAATCCAGGCCTCTATTAATAACAGCTGGAGTGGTACTGAGTCGGACACACACACCAGGAAAGAGCCAATACAATCCAGATCGCTATTAATATCAGCTGGAGAGGTACTGATTCCCAGTCACACATCAGGAAAGAGCCAATTCAATCCAGACGTCTATTAATAGCAGCTGGAGAGGTACTTTGTCCCACACACGCAACAGGAAAGAGCCAATTCAATCCAGAACTCCATTAATACATCTGGAGTGGTACTGAGCCCCACTCACACTCCAGGAAGGTGCCAATTCAATCCAGACCTATATTAATAACAGCTGCAGTGGTACAGATCCCCACTGACGCACCAGGAAAGAACAATTCAATCCAGACATCTGTTAATAGCAGCTGGAGTGGTACTGAGTCCCAGTGAAACACTAGGAAAGAGCCAATTCAATCCAGACATCTATTAATACCAGCTGGAGTGGTACTGAGTCCCTCTCGCACATCAGGAAAGAGCCAAATCAATCCAGGTCTCTATTAATACCAGCTGGAGTGGTTCTGAGTCCAGCTCACACATCAGGGAAGAGCCAATTCATTCCAGGCGTCTATTAATACCAGCTGGAGTGGTACTGTGTCCCAATCACACACCAGGAAAGAGCCAATTCAAACCAGACCTCCATTAATACATGCTGGAGTGGTACTGAGCCCCACTCACACACCAGTAAAGAGTCAAATCAATCCAGGTCTCTATTAATACCAGCTGGAGTGGTACTGAGCCGCATTTACACTCCAGAATAGTTCCATTTCAATCCATTCCTCTATTAATAACAGCTGGAGTAGCACTGAATCCCACTCACACAACAGGAGAGAGCCAATTCAATCCAAACCTCTATTAATACCAGCTGGAGTGATACGGAGCCCCACTCACACCCCAGAAAAAAGCCAATTCAATCCAGGCCTCTATTAATACCAGCTGGAATGGTACTGAGTCCCACTCACACACCAGTAAAGAACCAATTCATTCGAGGCCTCTATTAATACCAGCTGGAGTGGTACTGAGTCCCACTCACACACCAGGAAAGAGCCAATTTAATTCAGGCCTCTATTAATAAAAGCTGGAATGGTACTGAGTCCCACTCACACACCAGTAAAGAACCAATTCATTCGAGGCCTCTATTAATACCAGCTGGAGTGGTACTGAGTCCCACTCACACACCAGGAAAGAGCCAATTTAATTCAGGCCTCTATTAATAAAAGCTGGAATGGTACTGAGTCCAACTCACACACCAGGAAATAACCAGTTCAATCCAGGCCTCCATTAATACCAGCTGGAGTGGTACTGAGTCCCACTCACACACCAGGAAAGAGCCAATTCAATCCAGGCCTCGATTAATACCAGCTGGAATGGTACTGAGTCCCACAAAAACACTCGGAAAGAGCCAATTCAATCCAGGCCTCTATTAATACCAACTGCAGTGGTACTGAGCCCCACTCACACACCAGAAAATGCCAATTCAATACAGGCCTCCATTAATACCAGCTGGAGTGGTACTGAGCCCCACTCACCCACCAGGAATAAGCCTATTCAATACAGAACTCCATTAATAACAGCTGGAGTGGTACTGAGCCCCACTCGCACATCAGGAAAGAGCCAGTTCAATCCAGGCCACTATTAATACCAGCTGGAATGGTACTGAGCCCCACTCACACCGTGAGAGAGCCAATTCAATCCAGACCTCTTAATACCAGCTGGAGTGGTCATGAGCCACAGACACACCAAGAAAGAGCCAATTCAATATTGGCCTCTATTAATACCAGCTGGAGTGGCACTGAGACCCACTCACACACCAGGAGAGAGCCAATTCAATCCAGGCTTCTATCAATACCAGCAGGAGTGGTATTGAGTGCCACTCACACCAGTAAGGAGCCAATTCAATCCAGGCCTCTATTTATCCCAGCTGGAATGGTACTGAGTCCCACTCACACACCAGGAAAGAGCCAATTCAATCCAGGCCTCCATTAATACCAGCTGGAGTGGTACTGAGTCCCACTCACACACCAGGAAAGAGCCAATTCAATCCAGGCCTCGATTAATACCAGCTGGAATGGTACTGAGTCCCACTAAAACACTCGGAAAGAGCCAATTCAATCCAGGCCTCTATTAATACCAACTGCAGTGGTACTGAGCCCCACTCACACACCAGAAAATGCCAATTCAATACAGGCCTCCATTAATACCAGCTGGAGTGGTACTGAGCCCCACTCACCCACCAGGAATAAGCCTATTCAATACAGAACTCCATTAATAACAGCTGGAGTGGTACTGAGCCCCACTCGCACATCAGGAAAGAGCCAGTTCAATCCAGGCCACTATTAATACCAGCTGGAATGGTACTGAGCCCCACTCACACCGTGAGAGAGCCAATTCAATCCAGACCTCTTAATACCAGCTGGAGTGGTCATGAGCCACAGACACACCAGGAAAGAGCCAATTCAATATTGGCCTCTATTAATAGCAGCGGGAGTGGCACTGAGACCCACTCACACACCAGGAGAGAGCCAATTCAATCCAGGCCTCTATTAATACCAGCTGGAGAGGGACAGAGTCTCACTCAGACACGAGGAAAGAGCCAATTCAATCCAGGCTTCTATTAATATCAGCTGGAGTGGTACTGAGTCCTACTCACACACCAGGAAAGAGCCAATTGAAACCGAGCCTGTATTAACACCAGCTGGAGTGGTACTGAATCCCACACACACACCAGGAAAGAGCCAATTCAATACAGACCTCTATTAATACCAGTTGGAGCGGTACTGAGTCTCACTCACTCACCAGGGAAGAGCCAATTCAATCCAGACCTCTATAAATACCAGCTGGAGTACTACTGACACCCACTCAAACACCAGGAAAGAGCTAATTCAAGCCAGACCAGTATTAATATCAGCTGGACTGGCACTGAGCCCCACGCACACACCACAAAAGAGTCAATTCATCCAGGCCTCTAGTATTAACAGCTGGAGTGGTGCTGAGACCCACTCACACACCAGGAAAGAGCCAAATCAATCGAGACCTCCAGTTATAACAGCTGGAGAGGTAGGGAGACGCACTCACACACCAGGAAAGAGCCAAGTCAGTCAAGAACTCTAGTAACACCAGCTGGAGTGGTACTGAGCCCCACTCACACACCAGGAAAGAGCCAATTCAATCCAGGCCTCTAATTATATCAGCTGGGGTGGAATTAACTCTCACTCACTGACCAGGTAAGAGCCAATTCAATCCAGACATCTATTAATACCAGCTGCAGTGGTACTGAGCCTCACTCACAACCCAGGAAAGAGCCAATTCAATCCAGACATCCATTAATAACAGCTGGAGTGGTACTGATCCACACTCACACACCATGAAAGAGCAAATTCAATCCAGACCTCTATTAATACCAGCTGGAGTGGAACTGAGCCCCACTTACACTCCATGAAAGAGAAAATTTAATCCAGGCCTCTATTAATACCAGCCGGAGTGGGACTGACTGCCACTCACACACCAGGAAAGAGCCAATTCAATCCAGGTCTCTATTAGTACAAGCTGGTGTGGTAGTGAGTACCACTCACATCAGGAAAGAGCCAATTTTATCAAGGTTTTTCTTAATACAGCTGGAGAGGTAATGAGCCCCACTCGGACATCAGGAAAGAGCCAATTCAATCCAGAACTCGATTAATACAAGCTGGAGTCGTACTGAGCCCCACTCACTCATCTGGAAAGAGAATATTCAATCCAGACCTCCATTAATAACAGCTACTGTGGTACTGAGTCCCACTCACACACCAGGAAAGAGCCAATTCAATCCAGGCCTCTATTAATACCAGCCTGAGTGGGACTGATTGACACTCACACAAGAGGAAAGAGACAATTCAATCCAGGTCTCTTTTTGTACAAGCTGGAGTGGTAGTGAGGACCGCTCACACACCAGGAAAGAGACAATTTTATCAAGGTCTCTCTTAATACAGCTGGAGTGGTACTGAGTCCCAATCACACACCAGGAAAGATCCAATTCAATCCAGGCCTCTATTCATACCAGCTGGAGAGGTTCTGAGTTCCACTCACACACCAGGAAAGAGCCAATTCCATCCAGGCCTCTATTAATACCAGCTGGATTGGTGCTGAGCCACACTCACACACCAGGAAAGAGCCAAATCAATCCAGACCTCCTTTTCTTACAGCTGGAGAGGTACTGAGCCGCACTCACACACCACAAAGAGCCAGTTCAACCCAAGCCTCTATTAATAACATTTGGAGTGGAACTGAGCCCCACTCACAGACCAGGAAAGAGCCAATTCCATCCAAGTCTCTATTAATACCAGCTGGAGTGGTACTGAGACCCGCTCACACACCAGGAAAGATCCAATTCAATCCAGGCCTCTATTAATACCAGCTGGAGTGGTTCTGAGCCCCAATCACAAACCACAAAAGAGCCAATTCAATCCACATCGCTATTAATACCAGCTGGAGTGGTACTGAGCCCGACGCACACACCAGTAAAGAGCCAATTCAATCCAGACATCTATTAACACCAGCTGGAGTGGTACTGAGTCCCACTCACACACAAGGAAAGAGCCAATTCCATCCAGACCTCTATTAATACCAGCTGGAGTGGTACTGAGTGCTACTCACACACCAGGAAAGAGCTAATTCAATCCAGACATCTATTAATACCAGCTGGAGTGGTACTGAGCCCAACTCAAATACCAGGAAAGAGCCAATACAGTCCAGGCCACTATTAGTACCAGCTGCAGCGGCATTGAGAACCCTCTCACACACCAGGAAAGAGCCAATTCAATCCAGACCTCCACTAATAACAGCTACTGTGGTACTGAGCCCCACTCAACATCAGGAAAGAGCCAATTCAATCCAGATCTCTATTAATACAGCTGGAGTGGTACCGAGTCCGACACACACACCAGGAAAGAGCCAATTCAATCCAGAACTCCATTAATACATCTGGAGTGGTACTGAGTCCCGCGCGCACACCAGGAAAGAGCCAATTCAATCCAGACATCTATCAATACCAGCTGGAGTGGTACTGAGCCCCACTCACACTCCAGGAAGGAGCCAATTCAATCCAGACCAATATTCATAACAGCTGCAGTGGTACAGATCCCCACTGACGCACCAGGAAAGAACAATTCAATCCAGACATCTGTTAATACCAGCTGGAGTGGTACTGAGTCCCACTGACAGACCATGAAAGAGACAATTCAATCCAGACATCTATTAATACCAGCTGGACAGGTACTGAGTCCCAGTGAAACACTAGGAAAGAGCAAATTCAATCCAGACCTATATTAATAACAGCTGCAGTGGTACTGAGCCCCTCTCGCACATCAGGAAAGAGCCAATTAAACCCAGAACTCGGTTAATACAAGCTGGAGTCGTACTGAGCCCCACTCACTCATCTGGAAACAGCCAATTCAATCCAGACCTCTACTAAAGCAGCTGGAGTGATACTGAGTCTCTCCCACACACCAGGAAAGAGCTAATTCAATACAGACCTCCATCAATACCAGCTACTGTGGTACTGAGTCCCACTGACACATCAGGAAATTGACAATTCAATCCAGACATCTGTTAGTACCTGCTGGAGTGGTACTGATACCACTCACACACCGGGAAAGAGCCAATTCAATCCAGACATCTATTAATACCAGCTGCAGTGGTACTGAGTCCTACTCACACACCATGAAAGAGCAAATTCAATTCAGACCTCTATTCAAACAAGCTGGAGTGGGACTGAGCCCCACTTACACACCAGGAAAGAGTAAATTCAATCCAGGCCTCCATGAATACCAGCTGGAGAGCGACTGACTGCCACTCACCCACCAGGAAAGAGCCAATTCAATCCAGACCTCTATTAATACCAACTGGAATGGTACTGAGCCGCACACACACACCAGGAAAGAGACAATGCAATACAGGCCTCGATTAATACCAGCTCGAGTGGTAATGAGCCCCACTCAAAAACCAGGAAAGAGCCAATACAATCCAGGCCACTATTAGTACCAGTTGCAGCGGCACTGAGTCCCACTCACACAACAGGTAAGAGACAATTCAATCCAGAACTCTATTAATACCAGCTGGAGTTGTACCGAGATCCATTCACAAACCAGGAAGGAGCCAATTCAATCCAGACCTCAATAATAACAGCTGGTATGGTACTGAGCCGCACACACACACCAGGAAAGAGACAATACAATACACACCTCTATTACTAACAGATGGAGTTGTACTGAGCCCGACTCACACACCAGGAAAGAGCCAATTCAAGCCAGACATCTATTAATGCCTTCTAGAGTGGTACTGAGCCGCACTCACACACCACAAAGAGCCAGTTCAACCCAAGCCTCCATTAATAACATTTGGAGTGGAACTGAGCCCCACTCACAGACCAGGAAAGAGCCAATTCCATCCAAGTCTCTATTAAAACCAGCTGGAGTGGTACTGAGACCCACTCACACACCAGGAAAGATCCAATTCAATCCAGGCCTCTATTAATACCAGCTGGAGTGGTTCTGGGTCCCACTCACACACCAGGAAAGAGCCAACTCTATCCAAACCTCTATTAATACCAACTGCAGTGGTACCGAGCCCCAATCACACACCAGGAAAGAGCCAATTCAATCCAGACCTCTATTAATACCAGCCGGAGTGGGACTGACTGCCACTCACACACAAGGAAAGAGCCAATTCAATGCAGACCTCTATTAATACCAGCTGGAGTGGTACCAAGCCACACTCACCTACCACAAAGAGCCAATTCAATCCACGCCGCTATTAATAACATTTGGATTGGAACTGAGCATCATTCACGCACCAGGAAAAAGCCACTTCAATCCAGACCGCTACTTGTATCAGCTGCAGCGGCACTGAGCCCCGCTCACACACTAGGAATGAGCCAATTCAATCCAGACCTCTATTAGTACCAGCTGGAGTGGTACCGGGCCCAACTCACACGCAAGGAAAGAGCTAATTCAATCCAGACATCCATTAAAACCAGCTGGAGTGCTGCTGAGCCCCGCGCACTCCCAGATAAGAGCCAATTCAATCCAGGGCCCTTTTAATCCCAGCTGAAGTGCTACTGAGTGACACTCACACCAGGAAAGAGCCAATTCAATTCAGGCCTCTATTAATAACAGCTGGAGTGGTACCGAGTTCCACTCAAACACCAGGAAAGAGCCAATTCTATCCAGACATCCACTAATGCCTGCTGGAGTTGTACTGAGTCGCATTCAAACACCAAGAATGAGCCAATTCAATACAGACGACTATTACTAACAGATGGAGTGGTACAGAGCCCCAATCACAAACCAGGAAAGAGCCAATTCAATCTGGATCGCGATTAATACCAGCTGGAGTGGTACTGAGCCCGCCTCACACACCAGGAAAGAGCCTATTCAATCCAGACCTCTATTGATCCCAGCTGAAGTGCTACGGAGTCCTACTCACATACCAGCAAAGGGCCAATTCCATCCATAAGTCTATTAATACCAGCTGGAATGGTACTGAGTGCCACTCACACACCAGGAAAGAGCCAATTCAATCCAGATCTCTATGAATACAAGCTGGAGTTGTACTGTGTCCCACTCACACACCAGGAAAGAGCCAATTCATTCCAGACCTCTATTAATACCAGCTGGAGTGGTGCTGAGCCCCGCTCACTCCCAGATAAGAGCAAATTCAATCCAGGGCCCTTTTAATACCAGCTGAACTGCTACTGAGTGACACTCACACCAGGAAAGAGCCAATCCAATTCATGCCTCTATTAATAACAGCTGGAGTTGTACTGAGTCCCATTCAAACACCAAGAATGAGCCAATTCAATACAGACTACTATTACGAACAGATTGAGTGGTACAGAGACCCAATCACAAACCAGGAAAGAGCCAATTCAATCCGGATCGCTCTTAATACCAGCTGGAGTGGTACTGAGTGCCACACACACACCAGGAAAGAGCCAATTCAATCCAGACCTCTTAATACCAGCTGGAGTGGTACTGTGTCCCATTCAAACACCAGGATAGAGCCAATTCAATACAGACTACTATTACTAACAGATGGAGTGGTACAGAGACCCAATCACAAACCAGGAAAGAGCCAATTCAATCCGGATCGCTATTAATACCAGCTGGAGTGGTACTGAGTGCCACACACACACCAGGAAAGAGCCAATTCCATCCAGACCTCTATTAATACCAGCTGGAGTGATACTGAGTCTCACCCACAAACCGGGAAAGAGCCAATTCAATCCTGAACTCTATTAATACAAGCTGGAGTGGTACTGTGTCCCACTCACACACCAGGAAAGAGCCAATTCAATCCAGACCTCTATTAATACCAGCTGGAGTGGTAATGAGCCCGACATACACACCAGCTAAGAGCCTATTCAATCCAGACCTCCATTAACCCCAGCTGGCGTGGTACTGCGTCCCATTCAAACACCAGGAAAGAGCCAATTCAATCCAGAACTCTATTAATACAAGCTGGAGTGGTACTGTGACCCACTCACACACCACGAAAGAGCCAATTCAATTCAGATCTCTATTAATGTCAGCTGTAGTGGTACTGAGCCTCACACTCACACCAGAAAAGAGCCAATTCAATCCAGAATTCTATTAATACCAACTGGAATGGTACTGAGTGCCACTCAAACACAGGAAAGAGCCAATTTTATCAAGGTCTCTCTTAATACAGCTAGAGTGGTACTGAGCCCCACTTGCACATCAGGAAAGAGCCAATTCAATCCAGGCCTCTATTAATAACAGCTGGAGTGGTACTGAGTCGGACACACACACCAGGAAAGTGCCAATTCAATCCAGAACTCGATTAATACAAGCTGGAGTCGTACTGAGCCCCACTCACTCATCTGGAAAGAGCCAATTCAATCCAGACCACTATTAACACCAGCTGGAGTGATACTGAGTCTCACCCACACACCAGGAAAGAGCCAATTCAATCCAGACCTCCACTAATAACAGCTACTGTGGCACTGAGCCCCACTCAACACCAGGAAAGAGCCAATTCAATCCAGATCTCTATTAATACAGCTGGAGTGGTACTGAGTCCGACACACACACCAGGAAAGAGCCAATTCAATCCAGCCCACTATTTCTAACAGATGGAGTCGTACAGAGCCCCACTCACTCACCAGGAAAGAGCCAATGCAATCCAGACGTCTATTAATAGCAGCTGGAGAGGTACTTTGTCCCACACACACAACAGGAAAGAGCCAATTCAATCCAAAACTCCATTAATACATCTGGAGTGGTACTGAGCCCCACTCACACTCCAGGAAGGAGCCAATTCAATCCAGACCTATATTAATAACAGCTGCAGTGGTACAGATCCCCACTGACGCACCAGGAAAGAACAATTCAATCCAGACATCTGTTAATACCAGCTGGAGTGGTACTGAGTCCCACTGACAGACCATGAAAGAGACAATTCAATCCAGACATCTATTAATAGCAGCTGGAGAGGTACTGAGTCCCAGTGAAACACTAGGAAAGAGCCAATTCAATCCAGATATCTATTAATACCAGCTGGATGGTACTGAGTCCCTCTCGCACATCAGGAAAGAGCCAAATCAATCCAGGTCTCTATTAATACCAGCTGGAGTGGTTCTGAGTCCAGCTCACACATCAGGGAAGAGCCAATTCATTCCAGGCGTCTATTAATACCAGCTGGAGTGGTACTGTGTCCCAATCACACACCAGGAAAGAGCCAATTCAAATCAGACCTCCATTAATACATGCTGGAGTGGTACTGAGCCCCACTCACACACCAGTAAAGAGTCAAATCAATCCAGGTCTCTATTAATAACAGCTGGAGTAGCACTGAATCCCACTCACACAACAGGAGAGAGCCAATTCAATCCAAACCTCTATTAATACCAGCTGGAGTGATACGGAGCCCCACTCACACCCCAGAAAAAAGCCAATTCAATCCAGGCCTCTATTAATACCAGCTGGAATGGTACTGAGTCCCACTCACACACCAGTAAAGAACCAATTCATTCGAGGCCTCTATTAATACCAGCTGGAGTGGTACTGAGTCCCACTCACACACCAGGAAAGAGCCAATTTAATCCAGGCCTCTATTAATAAAAGCTGGAATGGTACTGAGTCCCACTCACACACCAGTAAAGAACCAATTCATTCGAGGCCTCTATTAATACCAGCTGGAGTGGTACTGAGTCCCACTCACACACCAGGAAAGAGTCAATTTAATTCAGGCCTCTATTAATAAAAGCTGGAATGGTACTGATTCCAACTCACACACCAGGAAAGAACCAGTTCAATCCAGGCCTCCATTAATACCAGCTGGAGTGGTACCGAGTCCCACTCACACAGCAGGAAAGAGCCAATTCAATCCAGGCCTCGATTAATACCAGCTGAAATGGTACTGAGTCCCACTAAAACACTCGGAAAGAGCCAATTCAATCCAGGCCTCTATTAATACCAACTGCAGTGGTACTGAGCCCCACTCACACAACAGAACATGCCAATTCAATACAGGCCTCCATTAATACCAGCTGGAGTGGTACTGAGCTCCACTCACCCACCAGGAATAAGCCTATTCAATACAGAACTCCATTAATAACAGCTGGAGTGGTACTGAGCCCCACTCGCACATCAGGAAAGAGCCAGTTCAATCCAGGCCACTATTAATACCAGCTGGAATGGTACTGAGCCCCACTCACACCGTGAGAGAGCCAATTCAATCCAGACCTCTTAATACCAGCTGGAGTGGTCATGAGCCACACTCACACACCAGGAAAGAGCCAATTCAATATTGGCCTCTATTAATACCAGCTGGAGTGGCACTGAGACCCACTCACACACCAGGAGAGAGCCAATTCAATCCAGGCTTCTATCAATACCAGCAGGAGTGGTATTGAGTGTCACTCACACCAGTAAAGAGCCAATTCAATCCAGGCCTCTATTTATCCCAGCTGGAATGGTACTGAGCCCCACTCACGCACCTGAAAAGAGCCAAAACAATCCAGGCCTCCATTAATAGCAGCTGGAGTGGTACTGAGTCACATCGACACACCAAGAAAGAGCCAATTCAATCCAGGCCTCTATTAATACCAGCTGGAGAGGGACAGAGTCTCACTCAGACACGAGGAAAGAGCCAATTCAATCCAGGCTTCTATTAATATCAGCTGGAGTGGTACTGAGTCCTACTCACACACCAAGAAAGAGCCAATTGAAACCGAGCCTGTATTAACACCAGCTGGAGTGGTACTGAATCCCACACACACACCAGGAAAGAGCCAATTCAATACAGACCTCTATTAATACCAGTTGGAGCGGTACTGAGTCTCACTCACTCACCAGGAAAGAGCCAATTCAATCCAGACCTCTATAAATACCAGCTGGAGTACTACTGAGTCCCACTCACACACCAGGAAAGAGCCGATTCAATCCGGATATCAATTAATACCAGCCGGAGTAGTACTGCACCCCATTCACACACCACGAAAGAGCCAATTCAAGCCATACCAATATTAATATCCACTGCACTGGCACTGAGCCCCACTCAGGCACCAGGAAAGAGCCAAATCAATCCAAGCCTCTATTAATAACAGCTAGAGTGGTGATGAGCCCCAATCACACACCAGGAAGGAGCCAATTCAATCCAGACATCTATTAATACCAGCTGGAATGGTATTGAGCCCCACACACCCACCACTAAAGAGCCAGTTCAATCCAGGCCTCTACTAATAACATTTGGAGTGGAACTGAGCACCACTCACACACCAGGAAAGAGCCAATTCAATCCAGGCCTCTATTAATACCAGCTGGAGTGGAATTAACTCCCACTCACAGACCAGGACCGAGCCAATTCAATCCAAGTCTCCATGAATACCGGCTGGAGTGGTACTGAGACCCACTCACACACCAGGAATGATCCAATTCTATCCAGGCCTCTATTAACACCAGCTGGAGTGGTACAGAGCACCACTCAAGAAGCAGGAAAGAGCCAATTCAATACAGGCCTCTTTTTATAACATGTGGACTTTTACTGAGTCTCACTCACACACCAGGAAAGAGCCAATTCAATCCAGACATCTATAAATACCAGCTGGAGTACTACTGAGTCACTCACTCACCAGGAAAGAGCTAATTCAATCCGGACCTCTATTAACACCAGCTGGAGTGGTACTGAGCCCCACTCACACCAGGAAAGAGCTGATTATATCCAGGCCTCTATTAACACCAGCTGGAGTGGTACAGAGCACCACTCAAGAAGCAGGAAAGAGCCAATTCAATACAGGCCTCTTTTTATAACATGTGGACTTTTACTGAGTCTCACTCACACACCAGGAAAGAGCCAATTCAATCCAGACCTCTATTAATACCAGCTGGAGTGGTACATAGCCGCACTCACACACCAGGAAAGAGCCAATTCAATCCAAACCTCCATTAACACCAGCTGGAGTGGTACTGAGCCCCACTTACACTCCAGAAAAGAGCTGATTATATCCAGACCTCGTTAATACCAGCTGGTGTGGTACTCTGCCCCACAATCACCAGGAAGGAGCCAATTCAATCCAGGCCTCTATTAATGCCAGCTGGAGTGGAATTAATTCCCACTCACAGACCAGGACAGAGCCAATTCAATCCAGGCCTCTATTAATACCAGCTGGAGTGGTACTGAGACCCACGCACACACCAGGAATGTTCCAATTCCATCCAGGCCTCTATTAATACCAAATGGAGTGGTTCTGAGTTCCACTCACACACCAGGAAAGAGCCAATTCAATCCAGACCAGTATTAATATCAGCTGGACTGGCACTGAGCCCCACGCACACACCACAAAAGAGTCAATTCATCCAGGCCTCTAGTATTAACAGCTGGAGTGGTGCTGAGCCCCACGCACACACCACAAAAGAGCCAAATCAATCGAGACCTCCAGTTATAACAGCTGGAGAGGTAGGGAGACGCACTCACACACCAGGAAAGAGCCAAGTCAGTCAAGAACTCTAGTAACACCAGCTGGAGTGGTACTGAGCCCCACTCACACACCAGGAAAGAGCCAATTCAATCCAGGCCTCTAATTATATCAGCTGGGGTGGAAATAACTCCCACTCACTGACCAGGAAAGAGCCAATTCAATCCAGACATCCATTAATACCAGCTGCAGTGGTACTGAGCCTCACTCACAACCCAGGAAAGAGCCAATTCAATCCAGACATCCATTAATAACAGCTGGAGTGGTACTGATCCACACTCACACACCATGAAAGAGCAAATAAAATCCAGACCTCTATTAATACCAGCTGGAGTGGTACTGAGCCCCACTTACACTCCATGAAAGAGAAAATTTAATCCAGGCCTCTATTAATACCAGCCGGAGTGGGACTGACTGCCACTCACACACCAGGAAAGAGCCAATTCAATCCAGGTCTCTATTAGTACAAGCTGGTGTGGTAGTGAGTACCACTCACACATCAGGAAAGAGCCAATTTTATCAAGGTTTTTCTTATTACAGCTGGAGAGGTAATGAGCCCCACTCGGATATCAGGAAAGAGCCAATTCAATCCAGAACTCGATTAATACAAGCTGGAGTCGTACTGAGCCCCACTCACTCATCTGGAAAGAGAATATTCAATCCAGACCTCCATTAATAACAGCTACTGTGGTACTGAGTCCCACTCACACACCAGGAAAGAGCCAATTCAATCCAGGCCTCTATTAATACCAGCCGGAGTGGGACTGATTGACACTCACACAAGAGGAAAGAGACAATTCAATCCAGGTCTCCTTTTGTACAAGCTGGAGTGGTAGTGAGGACCACTCACACACCAGGAAAGAGACAATTTTATCAAGGTCTCTCTTAATACAGCTGGAGTGGTACTGAGTCCCAATCACACACCAGGAAAGATCCAATTCAATCCAGGCCTCTATTCATACCAGCTGGAGAGGTTCTGAGTTCCACTCACACACCAGGAAAGAGCCAATTCCATCCAGGCCTCTATTAATACCAGCTGGATTGGTACTGACACCCACTCACACACCAGGAAAGAGCCAATTCAATCCAGGCCTCTATTAAGACCAGCTGGAGTGGTTCTGAGTTCCACTCACACCCAAGGAAAGAGCCAATTCAAGCCAGACCTATATTAATATCAGCTGGAGTGGAACTGAGCCCCACGCACACACCACAAAAGAGCCAATTCATCCAGGCCTCTAGTATTAACAGCTGGAGTGGTGCTGAGCCACACTCACACACCAGGAAAGAGCCAAATCAATCCAGACCTCCTTTTCTTACAGCTGGAGAGGTACTGAGCCTCAGTCACACACCAGGAAAGAGCTAAGTCAATCCAGACATCTATTAATGCCAGCTAGAGTGGCAATGAGCCCCAATCACACACCATGAAAGAGCCAATTCAATCGAGACATCTATTAATATAAGCTGGAATGGTATTGAGTCCCACACACCCACCAGGAAAGAGACAATTCAAGCCAGACATCTATTAATGCCTGCTAGAGTGGTGCTGAGCCGCACTCACACATCACAAAGAGCCAGTTCAACCCAAGCCTCTATTAATAACATTTGGAGTGGAACTGAGCCCCACTCACACACCAGCAAAGAGCCAATTCAATCCAGATCTCTATTAATACCAGCTGGAGTGTCACTGACACCCGCTCACACACCAGGAAAGATCCAATTCAATCCAGGCCTCTATTAATACCAGCTGGAGTGGTTCTGAGTTCCACTCACACACCAGGAAAGAGCCAATTCAATCCAGGCCTCTATTAATACCAGCTGGAGTGGTACTGACACCTACTCACACACCAGGAAAGTGCCAATTCAATCCAGGCCTCTATTAATACCAGCTGGAGTGGTTCTGAGTCCCACTCACACACCAGGAAAGAGCCAATTCAATCCAGGCCTCTATTAATACCAGCTGGAGTGGTACTGACACCTACTCACACACCAGGAAAGTGCCAATTCAATCCAGGCCTCTATTAATACCAGCTGCAGTGGTACCGAGCCCCACTCACACACCAGTAAAGAGCCAATTCAATCCAGACATCTATCAATACCAGCTGGAGTGGTACTGAGCCCCACTCACACTCCAGGAAGGAGCCAATTCAATCCAGACATCTATCAATACCAGCTGGAGTGGTACTGAGTCCCACTCACTCATCTGGAAACAGCCAATCCATTCCAGACCTCTACTAATAACAGCTGGAGTGATACTGAGTCTCTCCCACACACCAGGAAAGAGCTAATTCAATACAGACATCTATTAATACCAGCTGGAGTGGTACTGAGCCCCACTTACACACCAGGAAAGAGCCAATTCAACCCAGACTTCTAATAATCCCAGCTGGCGTGGGATTGAGCCGCACACACACACCAGGAAAGAGACAATGCAATACAGGCCTCGATTAATACCAGCTGCAGCGACATTGAGAACCCTCTCACACACCAGGAAAGAGCCAATTCAATCCAGACCTCCATTAATAACAGCTGGAGTGGTACCGAGTCCGACACACACACACCAGGAAAGAGCCAATTCAAGCCAGAACTCCATTAATACATCTGGAGTGGTACCGAGCCCCATTCACACTCCAGGAAGGAGCCAATTCAATCCAGACCTATATTAATAACAGCTGCAGTAGTACAGATCCCCACTGACGCACCAGGAAAGAACAATTCAATCCAGACATCTGTTAATACCAGCTGGAGTGGTACTGAGTCCCACTTACACACCAGGAAAGAGTAAATTCAATCCAGGCCTCTATGAATACCAGCTGGAGTGGGACTGAATGCCACTCACCCACCAGGAAAGAGCCAATTCAATCCAGCTCTCTATTAGTCCAAGCTGGAGTGGTAGTGAGTAAAACTCGCACGCCAGAGAAAGAGCCAATTCAACCCAGACTTCTAATAATCCCAGCTGGCGTGGGACTGAGCCGCACACACACACCAGGAAAGAGACAATGCAATACAGGCCTCGATTAATACCAGCTCGAGTGGTAATGAGCCCCACTCAAAAACCAGGAAAGAGCCAATACAATCCAGGCCACTATCAGTACCAGCTGCAGGGGCAGTGAGTCCCACTCACACAACAGCAAAGAGACAATTCAATCCAGAACTCTATTAATACCAGCTGGAGTTGTACCGAGATCCATTCACAAACCAGGAAGGAGTCAATTCAATCCAGACCTCAATAATAACAGCTGGTATGGTACTGAGCCGCACACACACACCAGGAAAGAGACAATACAATACACAGCTCTATTACTAACAGATGGAGTTGTACTGAGCCCGACTCACACACCAGGAAAGAGCCAATTCAATACAGACCTCTATTACCAACAGATGGAGTGGTACAGAGCCCCTATCACAAACCACAAAAGAGCCAATTCAATCCACATCGCTATTAATACCAGCTGGAGTGGTACTGAGCCCGACGCACACACCAGTAAAGAGCCAATTCAATCCAGACATCTATTAATACCAGCTGGAGTGGTACTGAGTCCCACTCAAACACAAGGAAAGAGCCAATTCCATCCAGACCTCTATTAATACCAGCTGGAGTGGTACTGAGTGCTACTCAAATACCAGGAAAGAGCCAATACAGTCCAGGCCACTATTAGTACCAGCTGCAGCGGCATTGAGAACCCTCTCACACACCAGGAAAGAGCCAATTCAATCCAGACCTCCACTAATAACAGCTACTGTGGTACTGAGCCCCACTCAACATCAGGAAAGAGCCAATTCAATCCAGATCTCTATTAATACAGCTGGAGTGGTACCGAGTCCGACACACACACCAGGAAAGAGCCAATTCAATCCAGAACTCCATTAATACATCTGGAGTGGTACTGAGTCCCGCGCGCACACCAGGAAAGAGCCAATTCAATCCAGACATCTATCAATACCAGCTGGAGTGGTACTGAGCCCCACTCACACTCCAGGAAGGAGCCAATTCAATCCAGACCAATATTCATAACAGCTGCAGTGGTACAGATCCCCACTGACGCACCAGGAAAGAACAATTCAATCCAGACATCTGTTAATACCAGCTGGAGTGGTACTGAGTCCCACTGACAGACCATGAAAGAGATAATTCAATCCAGACATCTATTAATACCAGCTGGACAGGTACTGAGTCCCAGTGAAACACTAGGAAAGAGCAAATTCAATCCAGACCTATATTAATAACAGCTGCAGTGGTACTGAGCCCCTCTCGCACATCAGGAAAGAGCCAATTAAACCCAGAACTCGGTTAATACAAGCTGGAGTCGTACTGAGCCCCACTCACTCATCTGGAAACAGCCAATTCAATCCAGACCTCTACTAAAGCAGCTGGAGTGATACTGAGTCTCTCCCACACACCAGGAAAGAGCTAATTCAATACAGACCTCCATCAATACCAGCTACTGTGGTACTGAGTCCCACTGACACATCAGGAAATTGACAATTCAATCCAGACATCTGTTAGTACCTGCTGGAGTGGTACTGATACCACTCACACACCGGGAAAGAGCCAATTCAATCCAGACATCTATTAATACCAGCTGCAGTGGTACTGAGTCCTACTCACACACCATGAAAGAGCAAATTCAATTCAGACCTCTATTCACACAAGCTGGAGTGGGACTGAGCCCCACTTACACACCAGGAAAGAGTAAATTCAATCCAGGCCTCTATGAATACCAGCTGGAGTGCGACTGACTGCCACTCACCCACCAGGAAAGAGCCAATTCAATCCAGCTCTCTATTAGTCCAAGCTGGAGTGGTAGTGAGTAACAGTCGCACGCCAGGAAAGAGCCAATTCAATCCAGACTTCTAATAATCCCAGCTGGCGTGGGACTGAGTCCCACTCACACACCAGGAAAGAGCCAATTCAATCCAGACCTCTATTAATACCAACTGGAATGGTACTGAGCCGCACACACACACCAGGAAAGAGACAATGCAATACAGGCCTCGATTAATACCAGCTCGAGTGGTAATGAGCCCCACTCAAAAACCAGGAAAGAGCCAATACAATCCAGGCCACTATTAGTACCAGCTGCAGCGGCACTGAGTCCCACTCACACAACAGGTAAGAGACAATTCAATCCAGAACTCTATTAATACCAGCTGGAGTTGTACCGAGATCCATTCACAAACCAGGAAGGAGCCAATTCAATACAGACCTCCATCAATACCAGCTACTGTGGTACTGAGTCCCACTGACACATCAGGAAATTGACAATTCAATCCAGACATCTGTTAGTACCTGCTGGAGTGGTACTGATACCACACACACACCGGGAAAGAGCCAATTCAATCCAGACATCTATTAATACCAGCTGCAGTGGTACTGAGTCCTACTCACACACCATGAAAGAGCAAATTCAATTCAGACCTCTATTCACACAAGCTGGAGTGGGACTGAGCCCCACTTACACACCAGGAAAGAGTAAATTCAATCCAGGCCTCTATGAATACCAGCTGGAGTGCGACTGACTGCCACTCACCCACCAGGAAAGAGCCAATTCAATCCAGCTCTCTATTAGTCCAAGCTGGAGTGGTAGCGAGTAACAGTCGCACGCCAGAAAAGAGCCAATTCAATCCAGACTTCTAATAATCCCAGCTGGCGTGGGACTGAGTCCCACTCACACACCAGGAAAGAGCCAATTCAATCCAGACCTCTATTAATACCAACTGGAATGGTACTGAGCCGCACACACACACCAGGAAAGAGACAATGCAATACAGGCCTCGATTAATACCAGCTCGAGTGGTAATGAGCCCCACTCAAAAACCAGGAAAGAGCCAATACAATCCAGGCCACTATTAGTACCAGCTGCAGCGGCACTGAGTCCCACTCACACAACAGGTAAGAGACAATTCAATCCAGAACTCTATTAATACCAGCTGGAGTTGTACCGAGATCCATTCACAAACCAGGAAGGAGCCAATTCAATCCAGACCTCAATAATAACAGCTGGTATGGTACTGAGCCGCACACACACACCAGGAAAGAGACAATACAATACACACCTCTATTACTAACAGATGGAGTTGTACTGAGCCCGACTCACACACCAGGAAAGAGCCAATTCAATACAGACCTCTGTTACCAACAGATGGAGTGGTTCTGAGCCCCAATCACAAACCAGAAAAGAGCCAATTCAATCCAGATCGCTATTAATACCAGCTGGAGTGGTACTGAGTCCCACTCACACACAAGGAAAGAGCCTATTCCATCCAGACCTCTATTAATACCAGCTGGAGTGGTACTGAGCCCAACTCAAACACCAGGAAAGAGCCAATACAGTCCAGGCCACTATTAGTACCAGCTGGAGCGGCATTGAGAACCCTCTCACACACCAGGAAAGAGCCAATTCAATCCAGACATCTATTAATACCAGCTGGAGTGGTACTGAGCCCGACACACACACCAGGAAAGAGCCAATTCAATCCAGGCCACTATTCCTAACAGATGGAGTCGTACAGAGCCCCACTCACTCACCAGGAAAGAGCCAATACAATCCAGATCGCTATTAATATCAGCTGGAGAGGTACTGATTCCCAGCCACACATCAGGAAAGAGCCAATTCAATCCAGACGTCTATTAATAGCAGCTGGAGAGGTACTTTGCCCCACACACACAACATGAAAGAGCCAATTCAATCCAGAACTCCATTAATACATCTGGAGTGGTACTGAGTCCCGCGCGCACACCAGTAAAGAGCAAATTCAATCCAGACCTCTATTCACACAAGCTGGAGTGGTACTGAGCCCCACTTACACACCAGGAAAGAGCCAATTCAATGCAGGCCTCTATTAATACCAACTGGAAAGGTACTGAGTGATACTCACACCAGGAAAGAGCCAATTCAATCCAGACCTCCATTAATACACGCTGGAGTGGTACTGAGTGCCACTCACACACCAGGAAAGAGCTAATTCAATCCAGACATCTATTAATACCAGCTGGAGTGCTACTGAGCCCAACTCAAACACCAGGAAAGAGCCAATCCAGTCCAAGCCACGATTAGTACCAGCTGCAGCGGCATTGGGAACCCTCTCACACACCAGGAAAGAGCCAATTTAATCCAGACTTCTAATGATACCAACTGGAATGGTACTGAGTGCCACTCGCACACCAGGAAAGAGCCAATTCAATCCAGACATCTATTAATACCAGCTGGAGTTGTACTGAGATCCATTCACATACCAGGAAAGAGCCAATTCAATCCAGATCGCTATTAATACCAGCTGGAGTGGTACTGAGCCCGACTCACACACCAGGAAAGAGCCAATTCTATCGAGACATCTATTAATACCAGCTGGAGTGGAACTGAGTCCCACTCACACACCAGGAAAGAGCCAATTCAATCCAGACATCTACTAATACCAGCTGGATTGGTTCTGAGTCTCACCCACACACCATGAAAGAGCCAATTCAAAGCCAGACCTCCATTAATACAGCTGGAGTGGTACTGAGCCCCACTCACACACCAGGAAAGAGCCAATTCAATGCAGGCCTCTATTAATACCAACTGGAATGGTACTGAGTGATACTCACACCAGGAAAGAGCCAATTCAATCCAGACTTCTAATAACAGCTGGAGTGGTACTTAGCCCCACTCACACATCAGGAAAGAGCCAATTCATTCCAGACCTATATTAATACTGGCTAGAGTGCAACTGAGTCACACTCACACACCAGGAAAGATTCAATTCAATCCAGGCCTCTATTAATACCAGCTGGAGTGGTATTGAGTTCCACTCACACACCAGGAAAGAGCCAATTCAATCCAGACATCTATTATTACCAGCTGGAGTGGTACTGCGTCCCACACACATACCTTGAAAGAGCAAATTCAATCCAGGCCTCTATTAATACCAGCTGGAGTGCGACTGAGTCCCGCTCACAAACCAGCAAAGAGCCATTTCAATCCAGACCTCTATTAATACCAGCTGGAGTGGTACTGAGTCCCGCTCACACAAAAGGAAAGAGCCAATTCAATCCAGATATCAGTCAATACTAGCTGGAGTGGTACATAGTCCCACTGACGCACCAGGGAAGAACAATTCCATCCAGACATCTATTAATACTTGCTGGAGTGGTACTGAGCACCACTGACACACCAGGAAAGAGACAATTCAATCCAGATATCTATTAATACCAGCTGGAGTGGTACTGAGTCACACTCACACACCAGGAAAGAGCCAATTCAATCCAGGCCTCTATTAATACCAGCTGGAGTGGGACTGACTGCCACTGACACACCAGGAAAGAGCCAATTTTATCAACGTCTCTCTTCATACAGCTGAAGTGGTACTGAGCCCCACTCGCTCATCAGGAAAGAGCCAATTCAATCCAGACCTCGATTAATACATTTTGGAGTCGTACTGAGCCCCACCCACTCATCTGGAAAGAGCCAATTCAATCCAGATCTCTATTAATACTGCTGGTGTGGTACTGAGCCCCACTCACAAAGCACGAAAGTGCCAATTCAATGCAGATCTCTATTAATGTCAACTGTAGTGGTGATGGGTCCCACACACACACCAGAAAAGAGCCAATACAATCTAGACCGCTATTAATGCATCTGGAGTCGTTCTGAGTCCCGTTCACACACCAGGAAAGAGGAAATTCAATCCAGACCTCTATTAATACCATTTGGAGTGGTAGTGAGTCACACTCACCCACCAGGAAAGAGCCAATTCAATCCACACCTCTATTAACACCAGATGGAGTGGGACTGACTGCCACTCACACATCAGGAAAGAGCCAATTCAATCCAGGTCTCTATTAGTAAAAGCTGGAGCGGTAGGCAGTCCCACTCACACACCATGAAAGAGGACATTCAATCCAGACCTCTATTAATACCAGCTGGAGTGGTACTGAGACCCACTTACACACAATGAAAGAGAAAATTCATTGCAATCCTCTATTAGTACCAGCTGGAGTTGTACTGAGTCCCACTCACACACCAGGAAAGAGCCAATTCAATCCAGACCTCCATTAATACCAGCTACTGTGGTACTGAGGCACACGCACAGACCAGGAAAGAGCCAATTCAATCCAGACCACTAGTAATATAGCTGGAGTGGTACTGAGGCCCACACACACACCACGAAAGATCCAATTCAATCCAGATCTCTATTAATGTCAGCTATAGTGGTACTGAGTCCCACGAACACACAAGTAAAGAGCCAATTCAATCCAGGCCTCTATTTCTAACAGATGGAGTGGTACAGAGCCCCACTCGCACACCAGGAAAGAGCCAATACAATACAGATCGCTATTAATATCAGCTGTAGTGGTACTGAGTCCCAGTCATACATCAGGAAAGAGCCAATTCAATCCAGAAATCTATTAATACCAGCTGAAGTGCTACTGAGTCACACTCACACAGCAGGAAAGAGCCAATTCAATCCAGGCCTCGATGAACAACTGCTGGAGTGGTACTGAGTTCCACTCACACACCAGGAAAGAGCCAATTCAATCCAGACATCTATTAATACCAGCTGGCGTGATACTGAGTCTCACCCACACACCAGAAAAGAGCCAATTCAATCCAGACCTCCATTAATAACAGCTACGGTGGTACTGAGTCCCACTCACACATCAGAAAAGAGCCAATTCAATCCACGTCTCTATTCATACAGCTACGGTGGTACTGAGTCCCACTCACACATCAGAAAAGAGCCAATTCAATCCACATCTCTATTCATACAGCTGGAGTGGTACTGAGTCACACGCGCACACCAGGAAAGAGCCAATTCAATCCAGGCGACCATTAATACAGCTGGAGTGGTACTGAGGATCACACACACACCAGGAAAGAGCCAGTTCAATCCAGACCTCTATTAATATCAGCTGGAGTGGAACTGAGCCCCACTCACACACCAGGAAAGAGCCAAGTCAATCCAGACATCTATTAATACCAATTGGAATGGTACTGAGCCCGACTCACACACCAGGAAAGAGCCAATTCAATCCAGGCCACCATGAATAACAGCTGGAGTGGTACTGAGTGCCAAACACCTGGAAAGAGCCAATTCAATCCAGACTTCTAAAAATATGAGCCGAAGTGGTACTTAGCCCCACTCACACACCAGAAAAGAGCCAATTCATTCCAGAAATCTATTAATACCAGCTGAAGTGCTACTGAGACACACTCACACACCAGCAAAGAGCCAATTCAATCCAGGCCTCTTAATGCCAGCTGGAGTGGTGCTGAGCCCCACTCACACACCACGAAAGAGCCAATTCAATCCGGGCCACCATGAATAACAGCTGGAGTGGTACTGAGTGCCACGCAAACACCTGGAAAGAGCCAATTCAATCCCGACCTCTATTAATACCAGCTGGAGTGGGACTGAGACCCACTCACATGCCATGAAAGAGCAAATTCAATACAGGCCACTTAATACCAGCTGGAGTGGTACTGAGTCCCGCCCACAAACCAGGAAAAAGCCAATTCAATCCAGACCTCTATTAATACCAGCTGCAGGGGGACCGATTCCCGCTCACACACCAGGAAAGAGCCAATAAAATCCAGATCTCTATTAATACCATCTGGAGTGGTACTGGGTCCCGCTCACACACCAGGAAAGAGCCAATTCAATCCTGACCTCTATTAATAGCAGCTGGAGAGGTACTTTGTCCCACACACACAACAGGAATGAGCGAATTTATCCAGACCTTTATTAATACATCTGGAGTGGTACTGAGCACCGCTCACACACCAGCAAGGAGCCAATTCAATCCAGACCTCTATTACTACCAGCTGGCGTAAAACTGAGTCTCACCCACACACCAGGAAAGCGGAAATTCAATCCAGACATCCATTAATACCAGCTACTGTGGTAATGAGTCCCACTCACACCTCAGAAAAGAGCCAATTCAAACCACATCTCTATTAATACAGCTGGAGTGGTACTGAGTCACACGCACACACCAGGAAAAGAGCCAATTCAATCCAGACTTCTAATAATACGAGCCGAAGTGGTACTTAGCCCCACTCACACACCAGAAAAGAGCCAATTCATTCCAGAAATCTATTAATACCAGCTGAAGTGCTACTGAGTCACACTCACACACCAGCAAAGAGCCAATTCAATCCAGGCCTCTATGAATAACATCTGGAGTGGTACTGAGTTCCACTCACACACCAGGAAAGAGCCAATTCAATCCAGACATCTATTAATACCAGCTGGAGTTGTACTGAGTCCCATTCACACACCAGGAAAGAGCCAATTCAATACAGACCTCTATTACTAACAGATGGTGTGGTACAGAGCCGCAATCACAAACCAGGCAAGAGCCAATTCAATCCAGATCGCTATTAATACCAGCTGGAGTGGGACTGAGTCACACGCGCACACCAGGAAAGAGCCACTTCAATCCAGGCGACCATTAATATCAGCTGGAGTGGAACTGAGCCCCACTCACACACCAGGAAAGAGCCAATTCAATCCAGACATCTATTAATACCAATTGGAATGGTCCTGAGCCCCACTCACACCAGGAAAGAGCCAATTCCATCCAGACATCTATTAATACCAGCTGGAGTGGGACTGAGTCCTGCTCACAAACCAGTAAAGAGCCATTTCAATCCAGACCTCTATTAATACCAGCTGGAGTGGTACTGAGTCCCACTCACACGCCAGGATAGAGCCAATTCAATCCAGATTTCTATTAATACCAGCTGGAGTGGTATTGAGCTCCACACACACACCAGGAAAGAGCCAATAATATCCAAATCTCTATTAATACCATCTGGAGTGGTACTGGGTCCCGCTCACACACCAGGAAAGAGCCAATTCAATCCTGACCTCTATTAATAGCAGCTGGAGAGGTACTTTGTCCCACACACACAACAGGAATGAGCCAATTTATCCAGACCTTTATTAATACATCTAGAGTGGTACTGAGCACCGCTCACACACCAGCAAAGAGCCAATTAAATACAGACCTCTATTAATACCAGCTGGCGTAAAACTGAGTCTCACCCACACACCAGGAAAGCGTAAATTCAATCTAGACATCCATTAATACCAGCTACTGTGGTACTGAGTCCCACTCACACCTCAGAAAAGAGCCAATTCAAACCACATCTCTATTAATACTGCTGGAGTGGTACTGAGTCACACGCACATACCAGGAAAAGAGCCAATTCAATCCAGACCTCTACTAATACAACTGGAGTGGTACTGAGCCCCACTCACACACCACGAAAGAGCCAATTCAATCCAGATCGCTATTAATGCCAGCTGGAGTGGTACTGAGCCCCACTCACACACCACGAAATAGCCAATTCAATCCAGATCTCTTAATGTCAGCTGTAGTGGTACTGAGTCCCACACACACCAGCAAAGAGCCAATTCAATCCAGACTTCTAATAATACGAGCCGAAGTGGTACTTAGCACCACTCACACACCAGAAAAGAGCCAATTCATTCCAGAAATCTATTAATACCAGCTGAAGTGCTACTGAGTCACACTCACACACCAGCAAAGAGCCAATTCAATCCAGACATCTATTAATACCAGCTGGAGTTGTACTGAGCCTCACTCACACACCACGAAAGAGCCAATTCAATCCAGATCTCTTTTAATGTCAGCTGCAGTGGTACTGAGTGCCACTCACACACCAGGAAAGAGCCAATTCAATCCAGACTTCTAATAATACGAGCCGAAGTGGTACATAGCCCCACGCACTCACCACAAAAGAGCCAATTCATTCCAGAAATCTATTAATACCAGCTGAAGTGCTACTGAGTCACACTCACACACCAGCAAAGAGCCAATTCAATCCAGGCCTCTATGAATAACATCTGGAGTGGTACTGAGTTCCACTCACACACCAGGAAAGAGCCAATTCAATCCAGACATCTATTAATACCAGCTGGAGTTGTACTGAGTCCCATTCACACACCAGAAAAGAGCCAATTCAATGCAGACCTCTATTACTAACAAATGGTGTGGTACAGAGCCGCAATCAGAAACCAGGAAAGAGCCAATTCAATCCAGATCGCTATTAATACCAGCTGGAGTGGGACTGAGTCCCGCCCACAAACCAGGAAAGAGACAATTCAATCCAAACCTCTATTAATACCAGCTGGAGTGGTACTGAGTCACGCTCACACACCAGCAAAGAGCCAATTCAATCCATCCCTCTATTAATGCAGCTGGAGTGGTGCTGAGGCCCACACACACACCAGAAAAGAGCGAATTCAATCCAGACCACCATTAACACCAGCTACTGTGGTACTGACTCCCACTCACACATCAGAAAAGAGCCAATTCAATCCACCCCTCTATTAATACAGCTGGAGTGGTACTGAGGCCCACACACACACCAGGAAAGAGCCAATTCAAACCAGACCTCTATAAATACCAGCTGGAGTGGTACTGAGCCCCACTCACACAGCACGAAAGAGCCAATTCAATCCAGATCTCTATTAAAGTCAGCTGTCCTGGTACTGAGTCCCACACACACAACAGTAAACAGCCAATTCAATCCAGGCCTCTATTTCGAACAGATGGAGTGGTACAGAGCCCCACTCAAACACCAGGAAAGAGACAATACAATCCAGATCGCTATCAATATCAGCTGGAGTGGTACTCAGGCCCACACACACACACCAGGAAAGAGCCAATTCAATCCAGGCCACTATTAGTAACAGCTGCAGCGTCACTGAGTCACACTCACACACCAGGAAAGAGCCAATTCAATCCAGACATCTATTAATACCAACTGGAATGCTACTGAGTGCCACTCACACACAAGGAAAGAGCCAATTCAATCCAGACTTCTATTAATACCAGCTGAAGTGGTACTGAGTCACACTCACACACCAGGAAAGAGCCAATTCAATCCAGACTTCTAATAATACGAGCCGAAGTGGTACTTAGCCCCACTCACACCAGAAAAGAGCCAATTCATTCCAGAAATCTATTAATACCAGCTGAAGTGCTACTGAGTCACACTCACACACCAGGAAAGAGCCAATTCAATCCAGGCCTCTATGAATAACTGCTGGAGTGGTATTGAGTTCCACTCACACACCAGGAAAGAGCCAATTCAATCCAGGCATCTATGAATACCATCTGGAGTTGTACTGAGTCCCATTCATACACCAGGAAAGAGCCAATTCAATCCAGATCAATATTAATACCAGCTGGAGTGGGACTGAGTCCCGCTCACAATCCAGGAAAGAGCCATTTCAATCCAGACCTCTATTAATACCAGCTGGAGGGTACGGAGTCCCGCTCACACACCAGGAAAGAGCCAATAAAATCCAGATCAATATTAATACCAGCTGGAGTGGGACTGAGTCCCGCTCACAATCCAGGAAAGAGCCATTTCAATCCTGACCTCTATTAATAGCAGCTGGAGAGGTACTTTGTCCCACACACACAACAGGAATGAGCGAATTTATCCAGACCTTTATTAATACATCTGGAGTGGTACTGAGCACCGCTCACACACCAGCAAAGAGCCAATTCAATCCAGACCTCTATTACTACCAGCTGGCGTAAAACTGAGTCTCACCCACACACCAGGAAAGCGGAAATTCAATCCAGACATCCATTAATACCAGCTACTGTGGTACTGAGTCCCACTCACACCTCAGAAAAGAGCCAATTCAAACCACATCTCTATTAATACAGCTGGAGTGGTACTGAGTCACACGCACACACCAGGAAAAGAGCCAATTCAATCCAGACTTCTAATAATACGAGCCGAAGTGGTACTTAGCCCCACTCACACACCAGAAAAGAGCCAATTCATTCCAGAAATCTATTAAGACCAGCTGAAGTGCTACTGAGTCACACTCACACACCAGCAAAGAGCCAATTCAATCCAGGCCTCTATGAATAACATCTGGAGTGGTACTGAGTTCCACTCACACACCAGGAAAGAGCCAATTCAATCCAGACATCTATTAATACCAGCTGGAGTTGTACTGAGTCCCATTCACACACCAGGAAAGAGCCAATTCAATACAGACCTCTATTGCTAACAGATGGTGTGGTACAGAGCCGCAATCACAAACCAGGCAAGAGCCAATTCAATCCAGATCGCTATTAATACCAGCTGGAGTGGGACTGAGTCACACGCGCACACCAGGAAAGAGCCACTTCAATCCAGGCGACCATTAATATCAGCTGGAGTGGAACTGAGCCCCACTCACACACCAGGAAAGAGCCAATTCAATCCAGACATCTATTAATACCAATTGGAATGGTCCTGAGCCCCACTCACACCAGGAAAGAGCCAATTCCATCCAGACATCTATTAATACCAGCTGGAGTGGGACTGAGTCCTGCTCACAAACCAGTAAAGAGCCATTTCAATCCAGACCTCTATTAATACCAGCTGGAGTGGTACTGAGTCCCACTCACACGCCAGGATAGAGCCAATTCAATCCAGATTTCTATTAATACCAGCTGGAGTGGTATTGAGCTCCACACACACACCAGGAAAGAGCCAATAATATCCAGATCTCTATTAATACCAGCTGGAGTGGTACTGGGTCCCGCTCACACACCAGGAAAGAGCCAATTCAATCCTGACCTCTATTAATAGCAGCTGGAGAGGTACTTTGTCCCACACACACAACAGGAATGAGCCAATTTATCCAGACCTTTATTAATACATCTAGAGTGGTACTGAGCACCGCTCACACACCAGCAAAGAGCCAATTAAATACAGACCTCTATTAATACCAGCTGGCGTAAAACTGAGTCTCACCCACACACCAGGAAAGCGTAAATTCAATCTAGACATCCATTAATACCAGCTACTGTGGTACTGAGTCCCACTCACACCTCAGAAAAGAGCCAATTCAAACCACATCTCTATTAATACAGCTGGAGTGGTACTGAGTCACACGCACATACCAGGAAAAGAGCCAATTCAATCCAGACCTCTACTAATACAACTGGAGTGGTACTGAGCCCCACTCACACACCACGAAAGAGCCAATTCAATCCAGATCGCTATTAATGCCAGCTGGAGTGGTACTGAGCCCCACTCACACACCACGAAATAGCCAATTCAATCCAGATCTCTTAATGTGAGCTGTAGTGGTACTGAGTCCCACACACACCAGCAAAGAGCCAATTCAATCCAGACTTCTAATAATACGAGCCGAAGTGGTACTTAGCACCACTCACACACCAGAAAAGAGCCAATTCATTCCAGAAATCTATTAATACCAGCTGAAGTGCTACTGAGTCACACTCACACACCAGCAAAGAGCCAATTCAATCCAGACATCTATTAATACCAGCTGGAGTTGTACTGAGTCCCATTCACACACCAGGAAAGAGCCAATTCAATCCAGACCTCTATTAATACCAGCTGGAGTTGTACTGAGTCCCATTCACACACCAGAAAAGAGCCAATTCAATGCAGACCTCTATTACTAACAAATGGTGTGGTACAGAGCCGCAATCAGAAACCAGGAAAGAGCCAATTCAATCCAGATCGCTATTAATACCAGCTGGAGTGGGACTGAGTCCCGCCCACAAACCAGGAAAGAGACAATTCAATCCAAACCTCTATTAATACCAGCTGGAGTGGTACTGAGTCACGCTCGCACACCAGCAAAGAGCCAATTCAATCCATCCCTCTATTAATGCAGCTGGAGTGGTGCTGAGGCCCACACACACACCAGGAAAGAGCGAATTCAATCCAGACCACCATTAACACCAGCTACTGTGGTACTGACTCCCACTCACACATCAGAAAAGAGCCAATTCAATCCACCCCTCTATTAATACAGCTGGAGTGGTACTGAGGCCCACACACACACCAGGAAAGAGCCAATTCAAACCAGACCTCTATAAATACCAGCTGGAGTGGTACTGAGCCCCACTCACACAGCACGAAAGAGCCAATTCAATCCAGATCTCTATTAAAGTCAGCTGTCCTGGTACTGAGTCCCACACACACACCAGTAAAGAGCCAATTCAATCCAGGCCTCTATTTCGAACAGATGGAGTGGTACAGAGCCCCACTCAAACACCAGGAAAGAGACAATACAATCCAGATCGCTATCAATATCAGCTGGAGTGGTACTCAGGCCCACACACACACACCAGGAAAGAGCCAATTCAATCCAGGCCACTATTAGTAACAGCTGCAGCGTCACTGAGTCACACTCACACACCAGGAAAGAGCCAATTCAATCCAGGCCTCTATGAATAACTGCTGGAGTGGTATTGAGTTCCACTCACACACCAGGAAAGAGCCAATTCAATCCAGGCATCTATGAATACCATCTGGAGTTGTACTGAGTCCCATTCATACACCAGGAAAGAGCCAATTCAATCCAGATCAATATTAATACCAGCTGGAGTGGGACTGAGTCCCGCTCACAATCCAGGAAAGAGCCATTTCAATCCAGACCTCTATTAATACCAGCTGGAGGGTACGGAGTCCCGCTCACACACCAGGAAAGAGCCAATAAAATCCAGATCAATATTAATACCAGCTGGAGTGGGACTGAGTCCCGCTCACAATCCAGGAAAGAGCCATTTCAATCCTGACCTCTATTAATAGCAGCTGGAGAGGTACTTTGTCCCACACACACAACAGGAATGAGCGAATTTATCCAGACCTTTATTAATACATCTGGAGTGGTACTGAGCACCGCTCACACACCAGCAAAGAGCCAATTCAATCCAGACCTCTATTACTACCAGCTGGCGTAAAACTGAGTCTCACCCACACACCAGGAAAGCGGAAATTCAATCCAGACATCCATTAATACCAGCTACTGTGGTACTGAGTCCCACTCACACCTCAGAAAAGAGCCAATTCAAACCACATCTCTATTAATACAGCTGGAGTGGTACTGAGTCACACGCACACACCAGGAAAAGAGCCAATTCAATCCAGACTTCTAATAATACGAGCCGAAGTGGTACTTAGCCCCACTCACACACCAGAAAAGAGCCAATTCATTCCAGAAATCTATTAATACCAGCTGAAGTGCTACTGAGTCACACTCACACACCAGCAAAGAGCCAATTCAATCCAGGCCTCTATGAATAACATCTGGAGTGGTACTGAGTTCCACTCACACACCAGGAAAGAGCCAATTCAATCCAGACATCTATTAATACCAGCTGGAGTTGTACTGAGTCCCATTCACACACCAGGAAAGAGCCAATTCAATACAGACCTCTATTGCTAACAGATGGTGTGGTACAGAGCCGCAATCACAAACCAGGCAAGAGCCAATTCAATCCAGATCGCTATTAATACCAGCTGGAGTGGGACTGAGTCACACGCGCACACCAGGAAAGAGCCACTTCAATCCAGGCGACCATTAATATCAGCTGGAGTGGAACTGAGCCCCACTCACACACCAGGAAAGAGCCAATTCAATCCAGACATCTATTAATACCAATTGGAATGGTCCTGAGCCCCACTCACACCAGGAAAGAGCCAATTCCATCCAGACATCTATTAATACCAGCTGGAGTGGGACTGAGTCCTGCTCACAAACCAGTAAAGAGCCATTTCAATCCAGACCTCTATTAATACCAGCTGGAGTGGTACTGAGTCCCACTCACACGCCAGGATAGAGCCAATTCAATCCAGATTTCTATTAATACCAGCTGGAGTGGTATTGAGCTCCACACACACACCAGGAAAGAGCCAATAATATCCAGATCTCTATTAATACCAGCTGGAGTGGTACTGGGTCCCGCTCACACACCAGGAAAGAGCCAATTCAATCCTGACCTCTATTAATAGCAGCTGGAGAGGTACTTTGTCCCACACACACAACAGGAATGAGCCAATTTATCCAGACCTTTATTAATACATCTAGAGTGGTACTGAGCACCGCTCACACACCAGCAAAGAGCCAATTAAATACAGACCTCTATTAATACCAGCTGGCGTAAAACTGAGTCTCACCCACACACCAGGAAAGCGTAAATTCAATCTAGACATCCATTAATACCAGCTACTGTGGTACTGAGTCCCACTCACACCTCAGAAAAGAGCCAATTCAAACCACATCTCTATTAATACAGCTGGAGTGGTACTGAGTCACACGCACATACCAGGAAAAGAGCCAATTCAATCCAGACCTCTACTAATACAACTGGAGTGGTACTGAGCCCCACTCACACACCACGAAAGAGCCAATTCAATCCAGATCGCTATTAATGCCAGCTGGAGTGGTACTGAGCCCCACTCACACACCACGAAATAGCCAATTCAATCCAGATCTCTTAATGTGAGCTGTAGTGGTACTGAGTCCCACACACACCAGCAAAGAGCCAATTCAATCCAGACTTCTAATAATACGAGCCGAAGTGGTACTTAGCACCACTCACACACCAGAAAAGAGCCAATTCATTCCAGAAATCTATTAATACCAGCTGAAGTGCTACTGAGTCACACTCACACACCAGCAAAGAGCCAATTCAATCCAGACATCTATTAATACCAGCTGGAGTTGTACTGAGTCCCATTCACACACCAGGAAAGAGCCAATTCAATCCAGACCTCTATTAATACCAGCTGGAGTTGTACTGAGTCCCATTCACACACCAGAAAAGAGCCAATTCAATGCAGACCTCTATTACTAACAAATGGTGTGGTACAGAGCCGCAATCAGAAACCAGGAAAGAGCCAATTCAATCCAGATCGCTATTAATACCAGCTGGAGTGGGACTGAGTCCCGCCCACAAACCAGGAAAGAGACAATTCAATCCAAACCTCTATTAATACCAGCTGGAGTGGTACTGAGTCACGCTCGCACACCAGCAAAGAGCCAATTCAATCCATCCCTCTATTAATGCAGCTGGAGTGGTGCTGAGGCCCACACACACACCAGGAAAGAGCGAATTCAATCCAGACCACCATTAACACCAGCTACTGTGGTACTGACTCCCACTCACACATCAGAAAAGAGCCAATTCAATCCACCCCTCTATTAATACAGCTGGAGTGGTACTGAGGCCCACACACACACCAGGAAAGAGCCAATTCAAACCAGACCTCTATAAATACCAGCTGGAGTGGTACTGAGCCCCACTCACACAGCACGAAAGAGCCAATTCAATCCAGATCTCTATTAAAGTCAGCTGTCCTGGTACTGAGTCCCACACACACACCAGTAAAGAGCCAATTCAATCCAGGCCTCTATTTCGAACAGATGGAGTGGTACAGAGCCCCACTCAAACACCAGGAAAGAGACAATACAATCCAGATCGCTATCAATATCAGCTGGAGTGGTACTCAGGCCCACACACACACACCAGGAAAGAGCCAATTCAATCCAGGCCACTATTAGTAACAGCTGCAGCGTCACTGAGTCACACTCACACACCAGGAAAGAGCCAATTCAATCCAGACATCTATTAATACCAACTGGAATGCTACTGAGTGCCACTCACACAGCAGGAAAGAGCCAATTCAATCCAGACTTCTAATAATACCAGCTGAAGTGGTACTGAGTCACACTCACACACCAGGAAAGAGCCAATTCAATCCAGACTTCTAATAATACGAGCCGAAGTGGTACTTAGCCCCACTCACACCAGAAAAGAGCCAATTCATTCCAGAAATCTATTAATACCAGCTGAAGTGCTACTGAGTCACACTCACACACCAGGAAAGAGCCAATTCAATCCAGGCCTCTATGAATAACTGCTGGAGTGGTATTGAGTTCCACTCACACACCAAGAAAGAGCCAATTCAATCCAGGCATCTATGAATACCATCTGGAGTTGTACTGAGTCCCATTCATACACCAGGAAAGAGCCAATTCAATCCAGATCAATATTAATACCAGCTGGAGTGGGACTGAGTCCCGCTCACAATCCAGGAAAGAGCCATTTCAATCCAGACCTCTATTAATACCAGCTGGAGGGTACGGAGTCCCGCTCACACACCAGGAAAGAGCCAATTCAATCCAGACCTCCATGAATAAAAGCTGGAGTGGTACTGAGTTCCACTCACACACCAGGAAAGAGCCAATGCAATCCAGACCTCTATTAATCCCAGCTGGATTGGTATTGAGCTCCACTCACACACCAGCAAAGAGCCAATTCAATCCAGACATCTATTAATTTCAGCTGTAGTGGTACTGAGTCCCACACACACACATCAGGAAAGAGCTAATTCAATCCAGGCCTCTATTTCTAACAGATGGAGTGGTACAGAGCCCCACTCATACACCAGGAAAGAGCCAATTCAATCCAGATGTCTATTAATAGCAGCTGGAGAGGTACGTTGTCCCACACAAATAAGAAAGAGCCAATTAAATCCAGACCTCTATTAATACATCTGGAGTGGTACTGAGCCCCACTCACACATCAGGAAAGAGCCATTTCAATCCAGACCTCTATTAATACCAGCTGGAGTGGTACTGAGTCCTGCTCACACACCAGGAAAGAGCCAATTCAATCCAGGCCTCTATTAACACCAGCTGGAGTGGTGCTGAGTTCCACTCACATACCATGAAATAGCAAATTCAATCCAGGAATCTAATAATACATCTGGATTGTTATTGAGTCCCGCTCAGACACCTTGAAAGAGCCAATTCAATCCAGACATCTATCAGTACCAGCTGGAGTGGTACTGAGTCCCACTCACACACCAGGAAAGAGCCAATTCAATCCAGATCTCTATTATTGTCCGCTGTAGTGGGACCGAGCCGCACACACACACCAGGAAAGTGCCAATTCAATCCAGACTTCTAATAATACGAGACGAAGTGGTACTTAGCCCCACTCACACCAGAAAAGAGCCAATTCATTCCAGAAATCTATTAATCCAGCTGAAGTGCTACTGAGCCACACGCACACTCCATGAAAGAGCCAATTCAATCCAGATCTCTATTAATGTCAGCTGCAGTGGTATTGAGCCGCACACACACACCAGGAAAGAGCCAATACAATCCAGGCCTCGATTAATACCAGCTGGAGGGGTACTGAGCCCCACTCAATCAACAGGAAAGAGCCAATACAATCCAGGCCACTATTAATACCAGCTGCAGCGGCACTGACTCCCACTCACACACCAGGAAAGAGACAATTCATTCCAGAAATCTATTAATTCAGCTGAAGTGCTACTGAGTCACACTCACACACCAGGAAGGAGCCAATTCAATCCAGACATCTATTAATACCAGCTGGAGTGGTACTGATTTCCACTCACACACCCGGAAGGAGCCAATTCAATCCAGACATCTATTAATACCAGCTGGAGTGGTACTGAGTCCCACACACATACCATGAAAGAGCAAATTCAATCCAGGCCTCTATTAATACCAGCTGGAGTGGGAGTGAGTCCCGCTCACACACCAGGAAAGAACCAATTCAATCCAGACCTCTATTAAAACCAGCTGGAGTGGAACTGAGTCCCACTGACACACCAGGAAAGAGCCAATTCAATCCACATTTCTATTAATACCAGCTGGAGTGGAACTGTTTCCCACTGACACACCAGGAAAGAGCCAATTCAATCCAGATATCTATTAATGCAGGCTGCAGTGGTACTGAGTTCCACTCACATACCATGAAATAGCAAATTTATTCCAGGCCTCTATTAATACCAGCTGGAGTAGAACTGAGTCCCGCTGACAAACCAGGAAAGAGCCATTTCAAACCAGACCACTATTAATACAGGTTGCAGTGGTACAGAGTCCCACTGACGCACCAGGAAAGAACAATTCAATCCAGACATCTTTTAATACCAGCTGGAGTGGTACTCAGACCCTCTCACACACCATGAAAGAGTAAATTCAATCCAGACCTCTATTAATATCAGCTTGAGTGGTACTGAGTCCCACTGACGCACCATGAAAGAACAATTCAATCCAGACATCTATTAATACCAGCTGGAGTGGTACTCAGTCCCACTCACACACCAAAAAAGAGACAATACAATCCAGGTCTCTATTAGTACAAGCTGGAGTGGCAGTGAGTACCACTCACACACCAGGGAAGAGGCCATTTAATCAAGGTCGCTCTTAAAACAGCTGGAGTGGTACTGAGGCCCACTCGCACATCAGGAAAGAGCCAATTCAATTCAGACAACTTCAAACCATCTGTAGCGGTACTGAGTTCCACTGACACACCAGGAAAGAGCCAATTCAATGCAGATATCTATTAATACCAGCTGGAGTGGTAGTGAGTCCCACTCACACACCATGAAAGAGCATATTCCAGCCAGACCTCTATTTAAAACAGCTGGAGTGGTACTGAGCCCCACTTACACACCAGGAAAGAGACAATTCAATCCAGCCTCTATTAATACCAGCTGGAGAGGTACTGAGCCCAACTCACACCAGGAAAGATCCAAAACAATCCAGATATCAATTAATACCAGCTGGAGAGGTACTGAGCCCCTCTCACCCACCATGAAAGAACAAACTCAGTCCAGGCCTCTATCAGTACCAGCTGGAGTGGGACTAACTGCCACTCAGGCACCAGGAAAGAGCCAATTCAATCCAGACCTCTATTAATACAAGATGGAGTGGTACTGAGTCTCACTCACACACCAGGAAAGAGCCAATTCAATGCAGATATCTATTAATACCAGCTGGAGTGGTAGTGAGTCCCACTCACACACCATGAAAGAGCATATTCCAGCCAGACCTCTATTTAAAACAGCTGGAGTGGTACTGAGCCCCACTTACACACCAGGAAAGAGACAATTCAATCCAGCCTCTATTAATACCAGCTGGAGAGGTACTGAGCCCAACTCACACCAGGAAAGATCCAAAACAATCCAGATATCAATTAATACCAGCTGGAGAGGTACTGAGCCCCTCTCACCCACCATGAAAGAACAAACTCAGTCCAGGCCTCTATCAGTACCAGCTGGAGTGGGACTAACTGCCACTCAGGCACCAGGAAAGAGCCAATTCAATCCAGACCTCTATTAATACAAGATGGAGTGGTACTGAGTCTCACTCACTCACCAGGAATGAGCCAATTCAATCCTGGCCTCTATGACTAACAGATGGAGTGGTACAGCGCCCCACCAAACACACCAGGAAAGAGCCAATTCAATTCAGACCTCTATTAATGCAAGGTGGAGTGGTACTGAGCCCAACTCACACATCAGGAAAGAGCCAAATCAATCCAGATCTCTCCAAATACCAGTTGGAGTGATACTGAGTCCCACACACACACAGGAAAGAGCTAAGTCAATCCAACCCTCTATTAATACCAGCTGAGTGTTACTGAGACCCACTCACACACCAGGAAAGAGACAATTCAATCCAGGAATCTATTAATAACAGCTGGAGAGGTACTGTGTCCCACTAAAACACCAGGGAAGTGCCAATTGAATCCAGATCGCTATTAATACCAGCTGGAGTGTTACTGAATCCCACCCACACACCAGGAAAGAGCCAATTCAATACAGATCTCTATTAATACCAGCTGGAGTAGGACTGAGTCCCGCTCACAAACCAGGAAAGAAGCATTTCAATCCAGACCTCTATGAATACCAGCTGGAGTGGTACTGAGTTCCGCTCACACACCAGGAAAGAGCCAATTAAATCCAGACCTCTGTTAATACCAGCTGGAGTGGTACTGAGCCCCACTCACACACCAGGAAAGAGCCAATTCAATCCAGACCTCTATCAAAACAGGCTGCAGTGGTACAGAGTCCCACTGTCGCACGAGGACAGAACAATTCAATCCAGACATCTATTAATACCAGCTGGAGTGGTACTGAGCCCCACCCACACACCATGAAAGAGTAAATTCAATCCAGACATCTATTAATACCAGCTGGAGTGGTACTCAGTCCCACTCACACACCAGAAAAGAGCCAATTTTATCATGGTCTCTCTTAATACAGCTGGAGTGGTACTGAGCCCTACTCGCACATCAGGAAAGAGCCAATTCAATCAAGATCTCTATTAAAACGGCTGGAGTGCTACTGAGCCCCACTCACACACCACGAAAGAACCAATTCAATGCAGATCTCTACTAATTTCAGCTGTAGTGGTACTGAGTCCCACACACACATCAGGGAAGAGCCAATTCAATCCAGGCCTCGATTTCTAACAGATGGAGTGGCACAGAGCCCCACTCATACACCAGGAAAGAGCCAATACAATCCAGATCGCTATTAATATCAGCTGGAGTGTTACTGAGTCCCAGTCACACACCAGGAAAGAACCAATTCAATCCAGACATCTATTAATACCAGCTGGAGTTGTACTGAGTCACATTCACACACCAGGAAAGAGCCAATTCAATTTAGATCGCTATTAATACCAGCTGGAGTGGGACTGAGTCCCGCTCACGTACCAGGAAAGAGCCATTTTAATCCAGACCTCTATTAATAACAGCTGGAGTGGTACTGAGACCCGCTCACACACCAGGAAAGAGCCAATTCAATCCAGATATCTATTAATACCAGCTGGAGAGGTACTGAGCCCCACTCATCCACCATGAAAGAACAAACTCAGTCCAGGCCTCTATCAGTACCAGCTGGAGTGGGACGAACTGCCACTCAGGCACCAGGAAAGAGCCAATTCAATCCAGACCTCTATTAATACAAGATGGAGTGGTACTGAGTCTCACTCACTCACCAGGAATGAGCCAATTCAATCCTGGCCTCTATGACTAACAGATGGAGTGGTACAGCGCCCCACCAAACACACCAGGAAAGAGCCAATTCAATTCAGACCTCTGTTAATACCAGCTGGAGTGTTACTGAATCCCACTCATCAACCAGCAATGAGCCAATTCAATCCAGAAATCTATTAACAGCTGGAGTGGTACTGAGACCCATTCGCACACCAGGAAGGCGCCAATTCAATCCAGACCTCCCTTAGTACCAGCTGGAGTGGTACTGAGTCTCACTCACACACCAGGAAAGAGCCAATTCAATCCAGGCCTCTATTAATACCAGCTGTAGTGTTACTGAGCCCCACTCACGCACCAGGAAAGAGCCAATTCAATCCAGGCTCCATTAATACCAGCTGGAGTGGTACTGAGTCTCACTCACAGACCACTAAAGAACCAATTCAACCCAGGCTTCTGTTATTATTAGCTGGAGTGGGACTGAGTTCCGCTCACACACCAGGAAAGAGACAATTCAATCCAGGCCTCTATTAATACCAGCTGGAGTATTAGTCAGCACCACACATACACCAGGAAAGAGGCAATTCATTACAGACCTCTATTATTACCAGCTGGAGTGGTACTGAGCCCTCCACACTCACTAGAAAAGAGGCAATTCAATTCAGACCTCTGTTACTACTAGCTGGAGTAGTACCAAGTCCCTTTCACAAACCAGGAAAGAGCGAATTCAATCCAGATCTCCATTAATACCAGCTGGAGTGGTACTGAGCCCCACTCACACACCAGGAAAGAGCCAGTTCAATACAGACCTCTATTAATACCAGTTGAAGTATTACTCAGCCCCACTCAGACACCAGCAAAGAGTCAATTCAATCCAGAAATATATTAACACCAGCTGGAGTGGTACTGAGTCCCAGTCGCACGCCAGGAAGGAGCCAATTCAATCCAGACCTCCCTTATTACCAGCTGGAGTGGTACTGAGTCCCTCTCACACACCAGGAAAGAGCCAATTCAATCCAGGAATCTATTAATACCAGCTGAGTGTTACTGAGACCCACTCACACACCAGGAAAGAGACAATTCAATCCAGCCCTCTATTAATGCAAGCTGGATGGTACTGAGACCCACCCACACACCAGCAGAGAGCCAATTCAATCCAGGACTCTATTGATAAAGGCTGGAGTGGTAATGAACCCCACTCACACACCAGGAAAGAACCAATTCAATCCAGGCCTCTATTAATACCAGCTGGAGTTGTATTGAGCCCCACTCACCACCCGGAAAGAGCCAATTCAATCCAGCCATCCATTAATACAAGCTGGAGTGGTACTGAGACCCACTCACGCACCAGGAAATAGCCAATTCAATCCAGGCTCCATTAATACAAGCTGGAGTGGTACTGAGACCCACTCACGCACCAGGAAATAGCCAATTCAATCCAGGCTCCATTAATACCAGCTGGAGTGGTACTGAGTCTCACTCACAGACCACTAAAGAGCCAATTCAATCCAGGCTTCTGTTATTATTAGCTGGAGTGGGACGATCCCACCCACACACCAGGAAAGTGCCAATTCAATCCAGGCCTCTATTTATACCAGCTGGAGTGGTACCGTGCCCCAATAACAAACCAGGAAAGAGCCAAAATGAATCCAGATCTCTATTAATACCAGCTAGAGTGGTACTCAGTTACACTCACAAACCAGGAAAGAGCCAATACAGTCCAGGCGTCTATTTATTCCAGCTGAGTGTTACTGCGCAACACTCACACACCAGGAAAGAGCGTATTCTATCCAGCCCTCTATCAATACAAGCTGGAGTGGTACGGAGGCCCACTCACACACCAGGAGAGAGCCAATTCAATCCAGGACTCAATTGATACAAGCTGGAGTGTTACTGAGTCCCACTCACACACCAGGAAAGATTCAAATCTATCCAGCCCTCTATTAAAACAAGCTGGAGTGGTACTGAGAACCACTCACACTTCACGAAAGAGCCAATTCAATCCAGGCCTCCATTAATACCATCTGGATGGGTAGAGTCTCACTCACTCACCAGGAAGGAGACAATTCATTAGAGACCTCTATTAATACCAGTTGGAGAGGTACTGAGTCCCGATCACACACCAGGAAGGAACCATTCATTCCAGGCCTCTATTAATACCAGCTGGATTGTTACTGAGCCCCACTCACATATCAGAAAAGAGCCAATTCAATCCAGGCCTCTATTAATACAATCTGGAGTTGTACTGAGTCCCAATCAGACATCGGCAATGAGCCAATTCAATCCAGACATCTATTAATACCAGCTGGAGTGGTACTGAGCCCCACTCACACACCAGGAAAGAGCCAACTCAATGCAGACCTCTACTGATGTCAGCTGGAGAGGTGTGCAGCCCCACTCACACACCAGGAAAGAGCCAATTCAATCGAGACCACTATTAATACCATTGGGAGTGGTACTGAGTCCCTCTCACAAATCAGGAAAGAGCCAATTCAATGCAGGCCGTTATTAATACCAGCTGGAGTGGTACTGAGACCCACTCACACACCTGGAAAGGGAGAATTCAATCCAGGTTTCTGTTAATACCAGCTGGAGTGTTACTGAATACCACCAACACCAGGAAAGAGCCAATTCAATACAGACCTCTATTAATACCAGCTGGAGTGGTACAGAACCCCACTCACCAACTAGAAAAGTGAAAATTCAATCCAGGCCTCTGTTGATACCAGCTGGAGTGGTACCGAGTCCCACTCACACACCAGGAAAGAGCGAATTCAATCAAGATCTCTATTAATACCAGCTGGAGTGGTACAGAACCCCACTCACCAACTAGAAAAGTGAAAATTCAATCCAGGCCTCCTGTAATACCAGCTGGAGTTGCACTGAGTCTCTCTCACAAACCAGGAAATAGCCAATTCAATCCAGACCTCTATTAATACCAGCTGGAATGGTAGTGAGTTCCACGCACACTCCAGGAATCTGTGAATTCAATCCAGATGTCTATTAATACCAGCTGGAGTGTTACCCAGTCCCACTCACACACCAGGAAAGAGCCAATTCAATACAGACCTCTATTAATACCAGCTGGAGTGGTACTGAGTCCCACTCACACCAGGAAAGAGCCAATTCAATCCAGGAATCTATTAATACCAGCTGGAGTGGGACGGAGTCCCAATCACACACCAGGAAAGAGCGAATTCAATCCAGACCTCTATTAATATCAGCTGGAATTGTATTCAGTCACTTTCACAAACCAGGAAACCGCCAATTCCATCCAGGCCTCTACTGATACCAGCTGGACTGGTACTCAGCCCCACGCACAAAACAGGAAAGTGCCAATACAATCGAGACCTCTTATAATAACATTTGGAGTGGTACTGAGTCCCATTCACTAGCCAGTAAAGAGCAAATTCAATCTAGTTCTCTATTAATACGACCTGGAGTGGTCCTGAGACCCACTCACAGACCAGGAAAGAGCCAATTCAATCCAGGCCTCTATTAATTTCAGCTGAAGTGGCACAGAGTACCAATCACACACCAGGAAAGAGCCAATTCAATCCAGGCCTCTATTAATACCAGCAGAAGTGGTACCAAGCCTCACGCACACACCAGGAAAGGGAAAATTCAATCCAGGCCTCTATTAATACCAGCAGGAGTGATAAACAGCACCACTCATACACCAGGAAAGAGCCAATTCAATGAAGACCTCTATTAATACCAACTGGAGTATTACTCAGCCCCACTCATACACCAGGAAAGAGCCAACTCAATACAGACATCTACTAATACCAGCTGGAGTGGTACTGAACCCCACTCACACACCAGGAAAGAGTCTATTCAATACAGACCTCTAGTAATACCAGCTGGAGTTGTATTGAGTCCCTCTCAAATCAGGAAGAGCCAATTCAATCCAGGCATCTATTAATAACAGCTGGAGTGATACTGAAAGCCAGTCGCACACCAGGAAGGAGACAATTGAATCCAGACCTCTATTTATAACAGTTGGACTGGTACTGAGATCCTCTCACATACCAGGAAATAGCCAATTCAATCCACGCCTCCATTAATACCATCTGGAGTGGTACTGAGTCTCACTCACACACCAGGAAAGAGCCAATTCAATTGAGATTTCTATTAATACCAGCTGGAGTGGTACTGAGCCCCACTCACACAGCAGGAAAGAGCCGATTCAATACAGCCCTCTATTAATACCAACTGGAACTGCACTGAGTCCCTCTGAAAAACCAGGGAAGAGCCAATTCATTTGAGATTTCTATTAATAGCAGCTGGAGTGTTACTGAATCCCACTCACACACCAGGAAGGAGCCAATTCAATCCAGATCTCTGTTAATACCAGCTGGAGTATTAAACAGCACCACTCATACACCAGGAAAGAGCCAATTCAATAAAGACCTCTATGAAAACCAGCTGGAGTGGTACTGAGCCCCACTCACGCACCAGGATAGAGCCAATTCAATCAAGGCCACTGTTAATACCAGCTGGAATATTACTCAGCCCCTCTCATACAGCAGGAAGGAGCCAATTCGATCCAAACGTCTTATTAATACCAGCTGGAGTGTTACTGAGTCCCAATCAGACATCAGCAATGAGCCAATTGAATCCAGACCTCTATTTATATCACTTGGACTGGTACTGAGTCCCAATCAGACACCAGGAAAGAGCGAATTCAATCCAGGCCTCTATTAGTATCAGCTGGAGTGGTACTGACTACCACGGACATACGAGGCAAGAGCCAATTCAATTCAGACCTCCATTAATGCGATCTGGAGTGGTACTGAGTCTCACCCACACACCAGGAAAGAGCCAATTCAATCGCAACCTCTATTAATGTAAGCTGGAGTGGGACAAGTCCCACTCTCAAATCAGGAAAGAGCCAATTCAATCCAGATATCTTATTAATACCGCCAGAGTAGTACTAAGCCCCACTCACCGATCGGGCAAGTGCCAATTCAATCCAGGGCTCCATTAATACCAGCTGGAGTTTTACTGAGACCAACTCATACACCAGAAAAGAGCCAATTCAATCCTGGCCTCTATTAATATCATCTGGACTGGTACTGAGTCCCACTCACACACCGGGAAAGAGCCAATTCAATCAGGCCTACATTAATACCATCTGGAGTGGTACTGAGTCCCACTCACACACCAGGAAGGCGCCAATTCAATCCAGACCTCCCTTAGTACCAGCTGGAGTGGTACTGAGTCTCACTCACACACTAGGAAAGAGCCAATTCAATCCAGGCCTCTATTAATACCAGCTGTAGTGTTACTGAGCCCCACTCACGCACCAGGAAAGAGCCAATTCAATCCAGGCTCCATTAATACCAGCTGGAGTGGTACTGAGTCTCACTCACAGACCACTAAAGAACCAATTCAACCCAGGCTTCTGTTATTATTAGCTGGAGTGGGACTGAGTTCCGCTCACACACCAGGAAAGAGACAATTCAATCCAGGCCTCTATTAATACCAGCTGGAGTATTAGTCAGCACCACACATACACCAGGAAAGAGGCAATTCATTACAGACCTCTATTATTACCAGCTGGAGTGGTACTGAGCCCTCCACACTCACTAGAAAAGAGGCAATTCAATTCAGACCTCTGTTACTACTAGCTGGAGTAGTACCAAGTCCCTTTCACAAACCAGGAAAGAGCGAATTCAATCCAGATCTCCATTAATACCAGCTGGAGTGGTACTGAGCCCCACTCACACACCAGGAAAGAGCCAGTTCAATACAGACCTCTATTAATACCAGTTGAAGTATTACTCAGCCCCACTCAGACACCAGCAAAGAGTCAATTCAATCCAGAAATATATTAACACCAGCTGGAGTGGTACTGAGTCCCAGTCGCACGCCAGGAAGGAGCCAATTCAATCCAGACCTCCCTTATTACCAGCTGGAGTGGTACTGAGTCCCTCTCACACACCAGGAAAGAACCAATTCAATCCAGGAATCTATTAATACCAGCTGAGTGTTACTGAGACCCACTCACACACCAGGAAAGAGACAATTCAATCCAGGACTCTATTGATAAAGGCTGGAGTGGTAATGAACCCCACTCACACACCAGGAAAGAACCAATTCAATCCAGGCCTCTATTAATACCAGCTGGAGTTGTATTGAGCCCCACTCACACACCCGGAAAGAGCCAATTCAATCCAGCCATCCATTAATACAAGCTGGAGTGGTACTGAGACCCACTCACGCACCAGGAAATAGCCAATTCAATCCAGGCTCCATTAATACCAACTGGAGTGGTACTGAGTCTCACTCACAGACCACTAAAGAGCCAATTCAATCCAGGCTGCTGTTATTATTAGCTGGAGTGGGACGATCCCACCCACACACCAGGACAGTGCCAATTCAATCCAGGCCTCTATTTATACCAGCTGGAGTGGTACCGTGCCCCAATAACAAACCAGGAAAGAGCCAAAATGAATCCAGATCTCTATTAATACCAGCTAGAGTGGTACTCAGTTACACTCACAAACCAGGAAAGAGCCAATACAGTCCAGGCGTCTATTTATTCCAGCTGAGTGTTACTGCGCAACACTCACACACCAGGAAAGAGCGTATTCTATCCAGCCCTCTATCAATACAAGCTGGAGTGGTACGGAGGCCCACTCACACACCAGGAGAGAGCCAATTCAATCCAGGACTCAATTGATACAAGCTGGAGTGTTACTGAGTCCCACTCACACACCAGGAAAGATTCAAATCTATCCAGCCCTCTATTAAAACAAGCTGGAGTGGTACTGAGAACCACTCACACTTCACGAAAGAGCCAATTCAATCCAGGCCTCCATTAATACCATCTGGATGGGTAGAGTCTCACTCACTCACCAGGAAGGAGACAATTCATTAGAGACCTCTATTAATACCAGTTGGAGAGGTACTGAGTCCCGATCACACACCAGGAAGGAACCATTCATTCCAGGCCTCTATTAATACCAGCTGGATTGTTACTGAGCCCCACTCACATATCAGAAAAGAGCCAATTCAATCCAGGCCTCTATTAATACAATCTGGAGTTGTACTGAGTCCCAATCAGACATCGACAATGAGCCAATTCAATCCAGACATCTATTAATACCAGCTGGAGTGGTACTGAGCCCCACTCACACACCAGGAAAGAGCCAACTCAATGCAGACCTCTACTGATGTCAGCTGGAGAGGTGTGCAGCCCCACTCACACACCAGGAAAGAGCCAATTCAATCGAGACCACTATTAATACCATTGGGAGTGGTACTGAGTCCCTCTCACAAATCAGGAAAGAGCCAATTCAATGCAGGCCGTTATTAATACCAGCTGGAGTGGTACTGAGACCCACTCACACACCTGGAAAGGAAGAATTCAATCCAGGTTTCTGTTAATACCAGCTGGAGTGTTACTGAATACCACCAACACCAGGAAAGAGCCAATTCAATACAGACCTCTATTAATACCAGCTGGAGTGGTACAGAACCCCACTCACCAACTAGAAAAGTGAAAATTCAATCCAGGCCTCTGTTGATACCAGCTGGAGTGGTACCGAGTCCCACTCACACACCAGGAAAGAGCGAATTCAATCAAGATCTCTATTAATACCAGCTGGAGTGGTACAGAACCCCACTCACCAACTAGAAAAGTGAAAATTCAATCCAGGCCTCCTGTAATACCAGCTGGAGTTGCACTGAGTCTCTCTCACAAACCAGGAAATAGCCAATTCAATCCAGACCTCTATTAATACCAGCTGGAATGGTAGTGAGTTCCACGCACACTCCAGGAATCTGTGAATTCAATCCAGATGTCTATTAATACCAGCTGGAGTGTTACCCAGTCCCACTCACACACCAGGAAAGAGCCAATTCAATACAGACCTCTATTAATACCAGCTGGAGTGGTACTGAGTCCCACTCACACCAGGAAAGAGCCAATTCAATCCAGGAATCTATTAATACCAGCTGGAGTGGGACGGAGTCCCAATCACACACCAGGAAAGAGCGAATTCAATCCAGACCTCTATTAATATCAGCTGGAATTGTATTCAGTCACTTTCACAAACCAGGAAACCGCCAATTCCATCCAGGCCTCTACTGATACCAGCTGGACTGGTACTCAGCCCCACGCACAAAACAGGAAAGTGCCAATACAATCGAGACCTCTTATAATAACATTTGGAGTGGTACTGAGTCCCATTCACTAGCCAGTAAAGAGCAAATTCAATCTAGTTCTCTATTAATACGACCTGGAGTGGTCCTGAGACCCACTCACAGACCAGGAAAGAGCCAATTCAATCCAGGCCTCTATTAATTTCAGCTGGAGTGGCACAGAGTACCAATCACACACCAGGAAAGAGCCAATTCAATCCAGGCCTCTATTAATACCAGCAGAAGTGGTACCAAGCCTCACGCACACACCAGGAAAGGGAAAATTCAATCCAGGCCTCTATTAATACCAGCAGGAGTGATAAACAGCACCACTCATACACCAGGAAAGAGCCAATTCAATGAAGACCTCTATTAATACCAACTGGAGTATTACTCAGCCCCACTCATACACCAGGAAAGAGCCAACTCAATACAGACATCTACTAATACCAGCTGGAGTGGTACTGAACCCCACTCACACACCAGGAAAGAGTCTATTCAATACAGACCTCTAGTAATACCAGCTGGAGTTGTATTGAGTCCCTCTCAAATCAGGAAGAGCCAATTCAATCCAGGCATCTATTAATAACAGCTGGAGTGATACTGAAAGCCAGTCGCACACCAGGAAGGAGACAATTGAATCCAGACCTCTATTTATAACAGTTGGACTGGTACTGAGATCCTCTCACATACCAGGAAATAGCCAATTCAATCCACGCCTCCATTAATACCATCTGGAGTGGTACTGAGTCTCACTCACACACCAGGAAAGAGCCAATTCAATTGAGATTTCTATTAATACCAGCTGGAGTGGTACTGAGCCCCACTCACACAGCAGGAAAGAGCCGATTCAATACAGCCCTCTATTAATACCAACTGGAACTGCACTGAGTCCCTCTGAAAAACCAGGGAAGAGCCAATTCATTTGAGATTTCTATTAATAGCAGCTGGAGTGTTACTGAATCCCACTCACACACCAGGAAGGAGCCAATTCAATCCAGATCTCTGTTAATACCAGCTGGAGTATTAAACAGCACCACTCATACACCAGGAAAGAGCCAATTCAATAAAGACCTCTATGAAAACCAGCTGGAGTGGTACTGAGCCCCACTCACGCACCAGGATAGAGCCAATTCAATCAAGGCCACTGTTAATACCAGCTGGAATATTACTCAGCCCCTCTCATACAGCAGGAAGGAGCCAATTCGATCCAAACGTCTTATTAATACCAGCTGGAGTGTTACTGAGTCCCAATCAGACATCAGCAATGAGCCAATTGAATCCAGACCTCTATTTATATCACTTGGACTGGTACTGAGTCCCAATCAGACACCAGGAAAGAGCGAATTCAATCCAGGCCTCTATTAGTATCAGCTGGAGTGGTACTGACTACCACGGACATACGAGGCAAGAGCCAATTCAATTCAGACCTCCATTAATGCGATCTGGAGTGGTACTGAGTCTCACCCACACACCAGGAAAGAGCCAATTCAATCGCAACCTCTATTAATGTAAGCTGGAGTGGGACAAGTCCCACTCTCAAATCAGGAAAGAGCCAATTCAATCCAGATATCTTATTAATACCGCCAGAGAAGTACTAAGCCCCACTCACCGATCGGGCAAGTGCCAATTCAATCCAGGGCTCCATTAATACCAGCTGGAGTTTTACTGAGACCAACTCATACACCAGAAAAGAGCCAATTCAATCCTGGCCTCTATTAATATCATCTGGACTGGTACTGAGTCCCACTCACACACCGGGAAAGAGCCAATTCAATCAGGCCTACATTAATACCATCTGGAGTGGTACTGAGTCCCACTCACACACCGGGAAAGAGCCAATTCCATCAGGCGTCCATTAATACGATCGGGAGTGGTACTGAGTCTCACTCACACAGCAGGAAGAGCCATTTCTATCCAGGACTCTATTAATACCAGCTGGAGTGATACTGAGTCCCACTCACACACCAGGAAAGAGCGAATTCAATCCAGATCTCTATTAATACCATCTGGAATTGTACTGAGTCCCTTTCACAAACCAGGAAAGAGCCAATTCAATTCAGGGCTATATTAATATCAGCTGGAGTGGTACTGAGTGCGACTGACACACCAGGCAAGAGCCAATTCAGTCCAGGCCTCTATTAATACGATCTGGAGTGGTACTGAGTCCCACTCACACACCAGGAAAGAGCCAATTCAATCCAGACCTCTATTAATGGAAGCTAGAGTGGGACTCGTCCCACTCACAAACCAGGGAAGAGCCAATTCAATCCAGAAGTCTATTAATAGTATCTGGAGTGGTACTGTGCCCTATTCGCAAGCCACAAAAGAGCGAATTCAATCTAGTTCTCTATTAATACCACCTGGAGTGGTCCTGAGACCCACTCACAGACCAGGAAAGAGCCAATTCAATCCAGGCCTCTGTAAATACCAGCTGGAGAGGACTTAACTCCTATTCGCAGAGCAGGAAAGAGTCAATTCAATCCAGGCGTCTATTAATTCTAGCTGGAGTGGCACTGAGTACCACTCACACACCAGGGAAGAGCCAATTCAATCCAGTCCTCTATTAATACCAGCAGAAGTGGTACCGAGCCTCACTCACAATACAGAAAAGGGAAAATTCAATCCAGGCCTCTATTAATACAAGGAGGTGTGATACTGAGCCCGACTCACACACCGGGAAAGAGCCAATTCAATGCAGGCCGCTGTTAATACCAGCTGGAGTGGTACTGAGTCCCACTCACAATCCTGGAAACTGCGAAATCAATCCTGATCTATGTTGATAGCATCTGGAGTGTTACTGAATCCCACTCACACACCAGGAAGGAGCCAATTCAATCCAGATCTCTGTTAATACCAGCTGGAATATTACTCAGCCCCTCTCATCCAGCAGGAAGGAGCCAATTCCATCCAAACGTCTTATTAATACCAGCTGGAGTGTTACTGAGTCCCAATCAGACACCAGGAAAGAGCGAATTCAATCCAGATCTCTATTAACACCTGCTGGAGTGGTACTAAGCCCCACTCACACACCAGGAAAGTGCCAATGCAATCCAGACCTCTATTAATGTAAGCTGGAGTGGGACAAGTCCCACTCTCAAACCAGGAAAGAGCCAATTCAATGCAGACCGCTGTTAATACCAGCTGGAGTGGTACTGAGTCACACTCACAAACCAGGATAGAGCCAATTCAATCCAGACGTCAATTAAAATCAGCAGGACTGGTACTGAGCCCCACTCACACACGAGGAAAGAGCCAATTCAATCCAGGCCTCTAGTAGTACCAGCTGGAGTTGTACTGAGTCCCTCTCAATAACCAGAAAAGAGCCAATTCAATCCAGGCCTCTATTAATACCTTCTGGAGTGGTACTGAGTCCCACTCACACACCAGGAAAGAGCCAATACAATCCAGACCTCTATTAATATCAGCTGGACTGGTACTGAGCCCCAGTCACAAACCAGAAGGAGCCAATCCAATCCAGACTTCTATTAATACCAGCTGGAATTGTACTGAGTCCCACTCACACACCAGGAAAGAGCGAATTCAATCCAGATCTCTGTTAATAGCAGCTGGAGTGTTACTGAATCCCACTCACACACCAGGAAGGAGCCAATTCAATACAGACCTCTATTAATATACGCTGGAGTGGTACTCAGCCCCACTCACACACCAGGAAAGAGCCAATTCAATCCAGGCCTCTATTACTGCAAGCTGGTGTTGTACTGAGTCCCACTCACACACCAGGAAATAGCCAATTCAATGCAGGCCGCTGTTAATACCAGCTGGAGTGGTACTGAGTCACACTCACAAACCAGGATAGAGCCAATTCAATCCTGACGTCTATTAAAATCAGCTGGACTGGTACTGAGCCCCACTCACACGAGGAAAGAGCCAATTCAATCCAGGCCTCTAGTAATACCAGCTGGAGAGGTACTGAGTCCCACTCAATAACCAGAAAAGAGCCAATTCAATCCAGGCCTCTATTAATACCTGCTGGAGTGGTACTGAGTCCCACTCACACCAGGAAAGAGCCAATTCAATCCAGACCTCTATTAATTTCAGCTGGACTGGTACTGAGCCCCAGTCACAAACCAGAAGGAGCCAATCCAATCCAGACTTCTATTAATACAAGCTGGAATTGTACTGAGTCCCACTCACACACCAGGAAAGAGCGAATTCAATCCAGATCTCTGTTAATAGCAGCTGTAGTGTTACTGAATCCCACTCACACACCAGGAAGGAGCCAATTCAATCCACGCCTCCATTAATACCATCTGGAGTGGTACTGAGTCTCACTCACACACCAGGAAAGAGCCAATTCAATTGAGAGTTCTATTAATACCAGTTGTAGAGGTACTGAGTCCCACTCACACACTAGGAAAGAGCCAATTCAAACCAGGCCTCTAATAATTCCAGCTGGAGTGGTACGGAGCCCCACTCACACAGCAGGAAAGAGCCGATTCAATACAGCCCTCTATTAATACCAACTGGAATTGCACTGTGTCGCTCTGAAAAACCAGGGAAGAGCCAATCCAATCCAGGCCTCTATTAATACCAGCTGGAGTTGTACTCAGCCCCACTTTCACACCAGGAAGGAGCCAATTCAATCCAGACGCCTTATTAATACCGCCAGAGTTGTACTAAGCCCGACTCACCTACCGGGAAAGAGCCAATTCAATCCTGGCCTCTATTAATATCATCTGGAGTGGGACTGAGTCCCACTGACACACCGGAAAAGAGCCAATTCAATCAGGCCTCCATTAATACCATCTGGAGTGGTACTGGGTCTCACTCACACAGCAGGAAAGAGAGAATTCAATCGAGACCTCTATTGAAACCAGTTGGAGTTGTACTGATTCCCACTCACACAGCAGGAAAGCGCCAATTCTATCCAGGGCTCTATTAATACCATATTTAGTGATACTGAGTTCCACTCACACACCAGGAAAGAGCGAATTCAATCCAGATCTCTATTAATACCTGCTGCAGTGGTACTAAGCCCCACTCTCACACCAGGAAAGTGCCAATGCAATCCAGGCCTCTATTAGTATCAGCTGGAGTGGTACTGAGTACCACTGACTCACCAGGCAAGAGCCAATTCAATTAAGGCTCCATTAATACGATCTGGAGTGGTACTGAGCCCCACTCACACACCAGGAAGGAGCCAATTCAATCCAGATCTCTGTTAATACCAGCTGGAGTATTAAACAGCGCCACTCATACACCAGGAAAGAGCCAATTCAATCAAGGCCACTGTTAATACCAGCTGGAATATTACTCAGCCCCTCTCATACAGCAGGAAGGAGCCAATTCGATCCAAACGTCTTATTAATACCAGCTGAAGTGTTACTGAGTCCCAATCAGACACCAGCAATGAGCCAATTGAATCCAGACCTCTATTTATATCACTTGGACTGGTACTGAGTCCCAATCAGACACCAGGAAAGAGCGAATTCAATCCAGGCCTGTATTAGTATCAGCTGGTGTGGTACTGAGTACCACGGACACACGAGGCAAGAGCCAATTCAATCCTGGCCTCTATTAATATCATCTGGACTGGTACTGAGTCCCTTTCACAAACCAGGAAAGAGCCAATTCAATTCAGGGCTATATTAATATCAGCTGGAGTGGTACTGAGTGCGACTGACACACCAGGCAAGAGCCAATTCAGTCCAGGCCTCTATTAATACGATCTGGAGTGGTACTGAGTCCCACTCACACACCAGGAAAGAGCCAATTCAATCCAGACCTCTATTAATGGAAGCTAGAGTGGGACTCGTCCCACTCACAAACCAGGGAAGAGCCAATTCAATCCAGAAGTCTATTAATAGTAGCTGGAGTGGTACTGTGCCCTATTCGCAAGCCACAAAAGAGCGAATTCAACCTAGTTCTCTATTAATACCACCTGGAGTGGTCCTGAGACCCACTCACAGACCAGGAAAGAGCCAATTCAATCCAGGCCTCTGTAAATACCAGCTGGAGAGGACTTAACTCCTATTCGCAGAGCAGAAAAGAGTCAATTCAATCCAGGCGTCTATTAATTCTAGCTGGAGTGGCACTGAGTACCACTCACACACCAGGGAAGAGCTAATTCAATCCAGACCTCTATTAATACCAGCAGAAGTGGTACCGAGCCTCACTCACACTGCAGGAAAGGGAAAATTCAATCCAGGCCTCTATTAATACAAGGAGGTGTGATATTGAGCCCGACTCACACACCGGGAAAGAGCCAATTCAATGCAGGCCGCTGTTAATACCAGCTGGAGTGGTACTGAGTCCCACTCACAATCCTGGAAACTGCGAAATTAATCCTGATCTCTGTTGATAGCATCTGCAGTGTTACTGAATCCCACTCACACACCAGGAAGGAGCCAATTCAATCCAGATCTCTGTTAATACCAGCTGGAATATTACTCAGCCCCTCTCATCCAGCAGGAAGGAGCCAATTCGATCCAAACGTCTTATTAATAACAGCTGGAGTGTTACTGAGTCCCAATCAGACACCAGGAAAGAGCGAATTCAATCCAGATCTCTATTAACACCTGCTGGAGTGGTACTGAGTCCCACTCACACACCGGGAAAGAGCCAATTCCATCAGGCGTCCATTAATACGATCGGGAGTGGTACTGAGTCTCACTCACACAGCAGGAAGAGCCAATTCTATCCAGGACTCTATTAATACCAGCTGGAGTGATACTGAGTCTCACTCACACACCAGGAAAGAGCGAATTCAATCCAGATCTCTATTAATACCATCTGGAATTGTACTGAGTCCCTTTCACAAACCAGGAAAGAGCCAATTCAATTCAGGGCTGTATTAATATCAGCTGGAGTGGTACTGAGTGCGACTGACGCACCAGGCAAGAGCCAATTCAGTCCAGGCCTCTATTAATACGATCTGGAGTGGTACTGAGTCCCACTCACACACCAGGAAAGAGCCAATTCAATCCAGACCTCTATTAATGGAAGCTAGAGTGGGACCAGTCCCACTCACAAACCAGGGAAGAGCCAATTCAATCCAGAAGTCTATTAATAGTAGCTGGAGTGGTACTGTGCCCTATTCGCAAGCCACAAAAGAGCGAATTCAATCTAGTTCTCTATTAATACCACCTGGAGTGGTCCTGAGACCCACTCACAGACCAGGAAAGAGCCAATTCAATCCAGGCCTCTGTAAATACCAGCTGGAGAGGACTTAACTCCTATTCGCAGAGCAGGAAAGAGTCAATTCAATCCAGACCACTATTAATACCAGCTGGAGTGGTACTGTGCCCTATTCGCAAGCCACAAAAGAGCGAATTCAATCCAGGCCTCTATTAATAACACAGGAGTGATACTGAGCCCCACTCACAAACCGGGAAAGAGCCAATTCAATGCAGGCCGCTGTTAATACCAGCTGGGGTGGTACTGAGTCCCACTCACACATCAGGATAGAGCCAATTCAATCCTGACCTCTATTAAAATCAGCTGGACTGGTCCTGAGCCCAACTCACACACGAGAAAATAGCCAATGCATGGTGGTTCAGTGGTAGAATTCTCACTTGGAGTAACAGGGTAGTGGTTATGGGGGACTTTAACTTTCCAAATATTGACTGGAAATACTATAGTTCGAGTACTTTAGATGGGTCTGTTTTTGTCCAGTGTGTGCAGGAGGGTTTTCTGACACAGTATGTGGACAGGCCAACCAGGGGCGATGCCACATTGGATTTGGTACTGGGTAATGAACCCGGCCAGGTGTTTGATTTAGATGTAGGTGAGCACTTTGGCGATAGTGATCACAATTCGGTTAGGTTTACCTTAGCGATGGGCAGGGACAGGTATATACCGCAGGGCAAGAATTATAGCTGGGGGAAAGGAAATTATGACGCGATTAGGCAAGATTTAGGATGTGTAGGATGGGGAAGGAAACTGCAGGGGATGGGCACAAACGAAATGTGGAGCTTATTCAAGGAGCAGCTAATGCGTGTCCTTGATAAGTATGTACCTGTCAGGCAGGGAGGAAGTTGTCGAGCAAGGGAGCCGTGGTTTACTCAAGAAGTTGAAGCGCTTGTCAAGAGGAAGAGGGCGGCTTATGTTAGGATGAGACGTGAAGGCTCAGTTAGGGCGCTTGAGAGTTACAAGCTAGCCAGGAAGGATCTAAAGGGAGGGCTAAGAAGAGCAAGGAGAGGACACGAGAAGTCATTGGCGGATAGGATCAAAGAAAACCCTAAGGCTTTCTATAGGTATATCAGGAATAAACGAATGATAAGAGTTAGAACAGGGCCAATCAAGGATAGTAGTGGGAAGTTGTGTGCGGAATCAGAGGAGATAGGGGAAGCGTTAAATGAATATTTTTCGTCAGTATTTACAGTAGAGAAAGAAAATGTTGCCGAGGAGATTACTGAGATACAGCCTACTAGGCTAGATGGGATTGAGATTCACAAGGAGGAGGTGTTAGCAATTTTGGAAAGAGTGAAAATAGATAAGTCCCCTGGGCCAGATGGGATTTATCCTAGGATTCTCTGGGAAGCCAGGGAGGAGATTGCAGAGCCGTTGTTGTTGAACTTTAAGTCGTCATTGTCGACAGGAGTAGTGCCGGAGGACTGGAGGATAGCAAATGTTGTCCCCCTGTTCAAGAAGGGGAGTAGAGACAGCCCTGGTAATTATAGACCTGTGAGCCTTACTTCGGTTGTGGGTAAAATGTTGGAAAAGGTTATAAGAGACAGGATTTATAATCATCTTGAAAAGAATAAGTTCATTTGCGATAGTCAGCACGGTTTTGTGAAAGGTAGGTCGTGCCTCACAAACCTTATTGAGTTTTTCGAGAAGGTGACCAAACAGGTGGATGAGGGTAAAGCCGTGGATGTGGTGTATATGGATTTCAGTAAGGCGTTTGATAAGGTTCCCCACGGTAGGCTATTGCAGAAAATACGCAAGTATGGGGTTGAAGGTGATTTAGAGCTTTGGATCAGAAATTGGTTAGCTGAAAGAAGACAGAGGGTGGTGGTTGATGGCAAATGTTCATCCTGGAGTTTAGTTACTAGTGGTGTACCGCAAGGTTCTGTTTTGGGGCCACTGCTGTTTGTCATTTTTATAAACGACCTGGATGAGGGTGTAGAAGGGTGGGTTAGTACATTTGCGGATGACACGAAGGTCGGTGGAGTTGTGGGTAGTGTCGAAGGGTGTTGTAGGGTACAGAGGGACATAGATAGGCTGCAGAGCTGGGCTGAGAGATGGCAAATGGAGTTTAATGCGGAGAAGTGTGAGGTGATTCACTTTGGAAGGAGTAACAGCAATGCAGAGTACTGGGCTAATGGGAAGATTCTTGGTAGTGTAGATGAGCAGAGAGATCTTGGTATCCAGGTACATAAATCCCTGAAAGTTGCTACCCAGGTTAATAGGGCTGTTAAGAAGGCATATGGTGTGTTAGCCTTTATTAGTAGGGGGATCGAGTTTCAGAGCCACGGGGTCATGATGCAGCTGTACAAAACTCTGGTGAGGCCGCACCTGGAGTATTGCGTGCAGTTCTGGTCACCGCATTATAGGAAGGATGTCGAAGCTTTGGAAAGGGTGCAGAGGAGATTTACTAGGATGTTGCCTGGTATGGAAGGAAGGTCTTACGAGGAAAGGCTGAGGGACTTGGGGTTGTTTTCGTTAGAGAGAAGGAGGAGGAGAGGTGACTTAATAGAGACATACAAGATAATCAGAGGGTTAGATAGGGTGGATAGTGAGTCTTTTTCCTCGGATGAGGATGGCAAACACGAGGGGACATAGCTTTAAGTTGAGGGGTGAAAGATATAGGACAGATGTCAGAGGTAGTTTCTTTACGCAGAGAGTAGTAGGGGCGTGGAACGCCCTGCCTGCAACAGTAGTAGACTCGCCAACTTTAAGGGCATTTAAGTGGTCATTGGATAGACATATGGATGTAAATGGAATAGTGTAGGTCAGATGATCGGCGCAACATCGAGGGCCGAAGGGCCTGTACTGCGCTGTAATATTCTAATTCTAATTCTAATTCTAAAAAAAAAAAAAATTCCAGGTCTCCACTAATAGCAGCTGGAGTTGGACTGAGTCTCACTCAAACAGCAGAAAGGAGCCAATTCAATCCAGGCCTCTAGTAATACCAGCTGGAGTTGTACTGAGTCCCACTCACACACCAGGAAAGAGCCAATTCAATCCAGACCTCTATTAATACCGGCTGGAGTGGTACTGAGTCCCACTCACACACCCGGAAAGAGCCAATTCAATCCAGACCTCTATTAATATCAGCTGGACTGGTACTGAGCCCCAGCCACACACCAGAAGGAGCCAATCCAGACCTCTATTAATACCAGCTGGAATTGTACTGAGTTTCACGCACACACCAGGAAAGAGCCAATTCAATTGAGACTTCTACTAATACCAGTTGGAGAGGTACTGAGTCCCACTCAAACACCAGGAAAGAGCCAATTCAATCCAGGCCTCTATGAATTCCAGCTGGAGTGGTACTGGGCCCCTCTCACACAGCAGGAAGGAGCCGATTCAATACAGCCCTCTATTAGTACCAACTGGAGTTGCACTGAGTCCTACTCACACACCAGGAAAGAGCCAATTCAATCCAGATCTCTGTTAATAGCAGCTGGAGTGTTACTGAATCCCACTCACACACCAGGAAGGAGCCAATTCAATACAGACCTCTATTAATACCAGCTGGAGTGGTACCCAGCCCCACTCACAAACCAGGAAAGAGCCAATTCAATACAGGCATCTATTAATACCAGCTGGAGTGGTACTGAGTCCCACTCAAACACCAGGAAAGAGCCAATTCAATCCAGGCCTCTTAATACCAGCTGGAATATTACTCAGCCCCTCTCATCCAGCAGCAAGGAGCCAATTCAATCCAAACGTCTTATTAATACCAGCTGTAGTGTAACTGAGTCCCAATCAGACACCAGCAATGAGCCAATTGAATCCAGACCTCTATTTATATCAGTTGGACTGGCAGTGAGTCCCAATCAGACACCAGCAATGAGCCAATTCAATCCAGACATCTATTAATATCAGCTGGACTGGTACTGAGATCCTCTCACATACCAGGAAAGAGCCAGTTCAATCCACGCCTCCAGTAATACCATCTGGAGTGGTACTGAGTCTCACTCACACTCCAGGAAAGAGCCAATTCAATTGAGACTTCTATTAATACCAGTTGGAGAGGTACTGAGTCCCACTCACACACTAAGAACGAGCCAATTCAAACCAGGCCTCTAATAATTCCAGCTGGAGTGGTACTGAGCCCCACTCACACAGCAGGAAAGAGCCGATTCAATACAGCCCTCTAATAATACCAACGGGAATTGCACTGAGTCCCTCTGAAAAACCAGGGAAGAGCCAATTCAATCCAGGCCTCTATTAATACCAGCTGGAGTTGTACTCAGCCCCACTCACACACCAGGAAGGAGCCAATTCAATCCAGACGTCTTATTAATACCGCCAGAGTTGTACTAAGCCCGACTCACCTACCTGGAAAGAGCCAATTCAATCCAGGCCTCCATTAATACCAGCTGGAGTGGTTTTGAGCCCCACTAACACACCAGAAAAGAGCCAATTCAATCCTGGCCTCTATTAATATCATCTGGAGTGGGACTGTGTCCCACTGACACAGCAGGAAAGAGACAATGCAATCGAGACCTCTATTAAAACCAGTTGGAGTGGTACTGAGTACCACTGACTCACCAGGCAAGAGCCAATTCAATTCAGGCCTCCATTAATACGATTTGGAGTGGTACTGAGTCTCACCCACACACCAGGAAAGAGCCAATTCAATCGAGACCTCTATTAATGTCAGCTGGAGTGGGACTAGTCCCACTCTCAAACCAGGTAAGAGCCAATTCAATCCAGACCACTATTAATACCAGCTGGAGTGGTACTGTGCCCCATTCACAGGACAGGAAAGAGCGAATTCAATCTAGTTCTCTATTAATACCACCTGGAGTGGTCCTGGGACCCACTCACAGACCAGGAAAGAGCCAATACAATCCAGGCCTCTGTAAATGCCAGCTGGAGAGGACTTAACTCCTAATCGCAAAGCGGGAAAGAGTCAATTCAATCCAGGCCTCTTAATTCCAGCTGGAGTGGCACTGGGTACCACTCACACACCAGGAAAGGGAAAATTCAATCCAGGCCTCTATTAATACCAGCTGGAGTGGTACTGAGTCCCACTCACACACCAGGAAAGAGCCAATTCAATCCAGGCCTCTATTAATATCAGATGGACTGGTACTGAGCCCCAGTCACACACCAGAAGGAGCCAATCCAATCCACACCTCTATTAATACCAGTTGGAGAGGTACAGAGTCCCACTCACACACCAGGAAAGAGCCAATTCAATCGAGACCTCTATTAATGTCAGCTGGAGTGGGACTAGTCCCACTCACACACCAGGTAAGAGCCAATTCAATCCAGACCTCGATTAATACCAGTTGGAGAGGTACAGAGTCCCACTCACACACCAGGAAAGAGCCAATTCAATCCGGGCCTCTATGAATTCCAGCTGGAGTGGTACAGGGCCCCTCACACATCAGAAAGAAGCCGATTCAATACAGCCCTCTATTACTACCTACTGGAATTGTACTGAGTCCCTCTGACAAACCAGGAAAGAGCCAATTCAATCCAGGCCTCTATTAATAACAGCTGGAGTGGTACTCAGCCCCACTCACACACCTGGAAAGAGCCAATTCAATCCTGACATCTTATTAATAACGCCGGAGTGGTACTAAGCCCCACTCACACACCGGGAAAGAGCCAATTCAAACCAGGCCTCCATTAGTACAAGCTGGAGTCGTACTGAGCCCCACTCATGCACTAGAAAAGAGCCAATTCAATCCTGGCCTCTATTAATACCAGCAGGAGTGGTACTGAGTCCCACTCACACACCAGGAATGAGCCAATTCAATCCAGGCCTCCATTAATACAAGCTGGAGTGGTACTGAGTCAACCTCAAACATCGGGAAAGAGCCAATTCAATCCAGGCCTACATTAATTCCAGCTGGAGTGGCACTGAGTCCCGCTCACACTCCAGCAAGGAGCCTAATCAATACAGGCCTCTATTAATATCAGCAGAAGTGGTTCTGAGCCTCACTCACACAGCAGGAAAGAACCGATTCAATACAGCCCTGTTTTGATACCAACTGGAATTGAACTGAGTCCCTCTGACAAACCAGAAAAGAGTAAATCCAATCCAGGCCTCTATTAATACAAGCTGGAGTGGTACTCAGCCCCATTCACACACCAGAAAAGAGCCAATTCAATCCAGGCCTCTATTAATATCAATTGGAGTGGTACTGAGTCTCACTCACACACCAGGAAAGGGCCAATTCAATCGAGACATCTATTAATACCAGCTGGAGTGGTACTGAGTCCCACTCACACACCAGGAAAGAGCGGATTCAATTCAGATCTCTATTAATACCAGCTGGAGTGTTACTGAGTCCCACTCATACACCAGAAAAGAGCCAATTCAATCCAGGCCTCTATTACTACAGCTGGAATTGTACTGAGTCCGTCTGACAAACCAGGAAAGTGCCAATTCAGTCCAGGCTTCAATAAATAGCGGCTGGAGTGGTACTCAGCCCCACTCACCCACCAGGAAAGTGCCAATTCAATCCAGACATCTATTCATACCAGCTGGAGTGGTACTGAGACCCAATCGCACACCAGGAAGGAGACAATTCAATCCAGACATCTATTAATATCAGCTGGAGTGTTACTGAGTTCCACTCACACACCTGGAAAGAGCCAATTCAATCCAGACATCTTATTAATAACGCCGGAGTGGTGCTAAGCCCCACTCACACACCGGGAAAGAGCCAATTCAAACCAGGCCTCCATTAATACAAGTTGGAGTGGTACTGAGCCCCACTCATACACTAGAAAAGAGCCAATTCAATCCAGGCCTCCATTAATATCAGCTGGAGTGGTACTGAATCAACCTCAAACATCGGGAAAGAGCCAATTCAATCCAGGCCTCCATTAATACCTTCTGGAGTGGTACTGAGTCTCACTCACACACCAGGAAAGAGCGAATTCAATCCAGATCTCTATTAATACCATCTGGAATTGTACTGAGTCCCTTTCACAAACCAGGAAAGAGCCAATTCAATTCAGGGCTATATTAATATCAGCTGGAGTGGTACTGAGTGCGACTGACACTCCAGGCAAGAGCCAATTCAGTCCAGGCCTCTATTAATACGATCTGGAGTGGTACTGAGTCCCACTCACACACCAGGAAAGAGCCAATTCAATCCAGACCTCTATTAATGGAAGCTAGAGTGGGACCAGTCCCACTCACAAACCAGGGAAGAGCCAATTCAATCCAGAAGTCTATTAATAGTAGCTGGAGTGGTACTGTGCCCTATTCGCAAGCCACAAAAGAGCGAATTCAATCTAGTTCTCTATTAATACCACCTGGAGTGGTCCTGAGACCCACTCACAGACCAGGAAAGAGCCAATTCAATCCAGGCCTCTGTAAACACCAGCTGGAGTGGTACTGTGCCCTATTCGCAAGCCACAAAAGAGCGAATTCAATCCAGGCCTCTATTAATAACACAGGAGTGATACTGAGCCCCACTCACAAACCGGGAAAGAGTCAATTCAATGCAGGCCGCTGTTAATACCAGCTGGGGTGGTACTGAGTCCCACTCACACATCAGGATAGAGCCAATTCAATCCTGACCTCTATTAAAATCAGCTGGACTGGTCCTGAGCCCAACGCACACACGAGAAAATAGCCAATTCATTCCAGGTCTCCACTAATAGCAGCTGGAGTTGGACTGAGTCTCATTCAAACAGCAGAAAGGAGCCAATTCAATCCAGGCCTCTAGTAATACCAGCTGGAGTTGTACTGAGTCCCACTCACACACCAGGAAAGATCCAATTCAATCCAGACCTCTATTAATACCGGCTGGAGTGGTACTGAGTCCCACTCACACACCCGGAAAGAGCCAATTCAATCCAGACCTCTATTAATATCAGCTGGACTGGTACTGAGCCCCAGCCACACACCAGAAGGAGCCAATCCAGACCTCTATTAATACCAGCTGGAATTGTACTGAGTTTCACGCACACACCAGGAAAGAGCCAATTCAATTGAGACTTCTACTAATACCAGTTGGAGAGGTACTGAGTCCCACTCAAACACCAGGAAAGAGCCAATTCAATCCAGGCCTCTATGAATTCCAGCTGGAGTGGCACTGGGCCCCTCTCACACAGCAGGAAGGAGCCGATTCAATACAGCCCTCTATTAGTACCAACTGGAGTTGTACTGAGTCCTACTCACACACCAGGAAAGAGCCAATTCAATCCAGATCTCTGTTAATAGCAGCTGGAGTGTTACTGAATCCCACTCACACACCAGGAAGGAGCCAATTCAATACAGACCTCTATTAATACCAGCTGGAGTGGTACCCAGCCCCACTCACAAACCAGGAAAGAGCCAATTCAATACAGGCATCTATTAATACCAGCTGGAGTGGTACTGAGTCCCACTCAAACACCAGGAAAGAGCCAATTCAATCCAGGCCTCTATGAATTCCAGCTGGAGTGGTACTGAGTCCCACTCACACACCAGGAAGGAGCCAATTCAATACAGACCTCTATTAATACCAGCTGGAGTGGTACCCAGCCCCACTCACAAACCAGGAAAGAGCCAATTCAATACAGGCATCTATTAATACCAGCTGGAGTGGTACTGAGTCCCACTCAAACACCAGGAAAGAGCCAATTCAATCCAGGCCTCTATGAATTCCAGCTGGAGTGGTACAGGGCCCCTCTCACACAGCAGGAAGGAGCCGATTCAATACAGCCCTCTATTAGTACCAACTGGAGTTGTACTGAGTCCCACTGATACACCAGGAAAGAGCGAATTCAATCCAGATCTCTGTTAATAGCAGCTGGTGTGTTACTGAATCCCACGCACACACCAGGAAGGAGCGAATTCAATCCAGATCTCTATTAATACCAGCTGGAGTATTGAACAACGCCACTCATACACCAGGAAAGAGCCAATTCAATAAAGCCCTCTACTAATACCAGCTGGAGTGGTACTGAGCCCCACACACACACCAGGAAAGAGCCAATTCAATCCAGGCCTCTTAATACCAGCTGGAATATTACTCAGCCCCTCTCATCCAGCAGCAAGGAGCCAATTCAATCCAAACGTCTTATTAATACCAGCTGTAGTGTAACTGAGTCCCAATCAGACACCAGCAATGAGCCAATTGAATCCAGACCTCTATTTATATCAGTTGGACTGGCAGTGAGTCCCAATCAGACACCAGCAATGAGCCAATTCAATCCAGACATCTATTAATACCAGCTGGAGTGGCACTGAGAGCTAGTTGCACACCAGCAAAGAGCAAATTCAATCCAGACCTCTATTAATTTCAGCTGGACTGGTACTGAGATCCTCTCACATACCAGGAAAGAGCCAGTTCAATCCACGCCTCCAGTAATACCATCTGGAGTGGTACTGAGTCTCACTCACACTCCAGGAAAGAGCCAATTCAATTGAGACTTCTATTAATACCAGTTGGAGAGGTACTGAGTCCCACTCACACACTAAGAACGAGCCAATTCAAACCAGGCCTCTAATAATTCCAGCTGGAGTGGTACTGAGCCCCACTCACACAGCAGGAAAGAGCCGATTCAATACAGCCCTCTAATAATACCAACGGGAATTGCACTGAGTCCCTCTGAAAAACCAGGGAAGAGCCAATTCAATCCAGGCCTCTATTAATACCAGCTGGAGTTGTACTCAGCCCCACTCACAAACCAGGAAGGAGCCAATTCAATCCAGACGTCTTATTAATACCGCCAGAGTTGTACTAAGCCCGACTCACCTACCGGGAAAGAGCCAATTCAATCCAGGCCTCCATTAATACCAGCTGGAGTGGTTTTGAGCCCCACTAACACACCAGAAAAGAGCCAATTCAATCCTGGCCTCTATTAATATCATCTGGAGTGGGACTGTGTCCCACTGACACAGCAGGAAAGAGACAATGCAATCGAGACCTCTATTAAAACCAGTTGGAGTGGTACTGTGTACCACTGACTCACCAGGCAAGAGCCAATTCAATTCAGGCCTCCATTAATACGATCTGGAGTGGTACTGAGTCTCACCCACACACCAGGAAAGAGCCAATTCAATCGAGACCTCTATTAATGTCAGCTAGAGTGGGACTAGTCCCACTCTCAAACCAGGTAAGAGCCAATTCAATCCAGACCACTATTAATACCAGCTGGAGTGGTACTGTGCCCCATTCACAAGACAGGAAAGAGCGAATTCAATCTAGTTCTCTATTAATACCACCTGGAGTGGTCCTGAGACCCACTCACAGACCAGGAAAGAGCCAATACAATCCAGGCCTCTGTAAATGCCAGCTGGAGAGGACTTAACTCCTAATCGCAAAGCGGGAAAGAGTCAATTCAATCCAGGCCTCTATTAATTCCAGCTGGAGTGGCACTGGGTACCACTCACACACCAGGAAAGAGCCAATTCAATCCAGGCCTCTATTAACAACAGTAGAAGAGGTACCGAGAATCACTCACACCAGGAAAGGGAAAATTCAATCCAGGCCTCTATTAATACCAGCTGGAGTGGTACTGAGTCCCACTCACACACCAGGAAAGAGCCAATTCAATCCAGGCCTCTATTAATATCAGATGGACTGGTACTGAGCCCCAGTCACACACCAGAAGGAGCCAATCCAATCCACACCTCTATTAATACCAGTTGGAGAGGTACAGAGTCCCACTCACACACCAGGAAAGAGCCAATTCAATCGAGACCTCTATTAATGTCAGCTGGAGTGGGACTAGTCCCACTCACACACCAGGTAAGAGCCAATTCAATCCAGACCTCGATTAATACCAGTTGGAGAGGTACAGAGTCCCACTCACACACCAGGAAAGAGCCAATTCAATCCAGGCCTCTATGAATTCCAGCTGGAGTGGTACAGGGCCCCTCACACATCAGAAAGAAGCCGATTCAATACAGCCCTCTATTACTACCAACTGGAATTGTACTGAGTCCCTCTGACAAACCAGGAAAGAGCCAATTCAATCCAGGCCTATATTAATAACAGCTGGAGTGGTACTCAGCCCCACTCACACACCTGGAAAGAGCCAATTCAATCCAGGCCTCTATTGCAGTAAGCTGGAGTTTTACTGAGTCCCACTCACACACCAGGAAAGAGCCAATTCAATCCTGACATCTTATTAATAACGCCGGAGTGGTACTAAGCCCCACTCACACACCGGGAAAGAGCCAATTCAAACCAGGCCTCCATTAGTACAAGCTGGAGTCGTACCGAGCCCCACACATGCGCTAGAAAAGAGCCAATTCAATCCTGGCCTCTATTAATACCAGCAGGAGTGGTACTGAGTCCCACTCACACACCAGGAAAGAGCCAATTCAATCCAGGCCTCCATTAATACAAGCTGGAGTGTTACTGAGTCCCAATCAGACAGCAGCAAAGTGCCAATTCAATCCAGACATCTATTCATACCAGCTGGAGTGGTACTGAGACCCAGTCGCACACCAGGAAGGAGACAATTCAATCCAGACATCTATTAATATCAGCTGGAGTGTTACTGAGTTCCACTCACACACCTGGAAAGAGCCAATTAAATACAGACATCTTATTAATACCGGCAGGAGTTGTACTGAGTCCCACTCACACACCAGGAAAGAGCCAATACAATCCAGGCCTCTATTAATACAAGTTGGAGTGGTACTGAGCCCCACTCATACACTAGAAAAGAGCCAATTCAATCCAGACATCTTATTAATAACGCCGGAGTGGTACTAAGCCCCACTCACACACCGGGAAAGAGCCAATTCAAACCAGGCCTCAATTAATACAAGTTGGAGTGGTACTGAGCCCCACTCATACACTAGAAAAGAGCCAATTCAATCCAGGCCTCCATTAATATCAGCTGGAGTGGTACTGAGTCAACCTCAAACATCGGGAAAGAGCCAATTCAATCCAGGCCTCCATTAATACCTTCTGGAGTGGTACTGAGTCTCACTCACACACCAGGAAAGAGCGAATTCAATCCAGATCGCTACTAATACCAGCTGGAGTGGTACTAATCCCTTCTCACACACCAGGAAAGAGCCAATTCAATCCAGGCCTCAATTACTATCTACTGGAATGGTACTGAGTACCACTGACACACCAGGAAAGAGCCAATTCAATCCAGGCCTCCATTAATACCATCTGGAGTGGTACTGAGTCTCAGCCACACACCAGGCAAAAGCCATTTCAATCGAGACGTCTATTAATGTAAGCTGGAGTGGGACTAGTCCCACTCACAAACCAGGAAAGAGCCAATTCAATCCAGACCTCTGTTATTACCAGCTGGAGTGGTCCTGAGACCCACTCACAGACCAGGAAAGCGTCAATTCAATCCAGGCCTCTGTTAATACCATCTGGAGAGGACTTAAGACCAATGCGCACAGCGGGAAAGAGTCAATTCAATCCAGGACTACATTAATTCCAGCTGGAGTGGCACTGAGTCCCGCTCATACTCCAGCAAGGAGCCTAATCAATCCAGGCCTCTATTAATATCTGCAAAAGTGGTTCTGAGCCTCACTCACACAGCAGGAAAGAACCGATTCAATACAGCCCTCTATTAATTCCAACCGGAATTGAACTGAGTCCCTCTGACAAACTAGGAAAGAGCCAATTCAATCCAGGCCTCTATTAATACCAGCTGGAGTGGTACGCAGCCCCATTCACACGCCAGAAAAGAGCCAATTCAATCCAGGCCTCTGTTAATATCAGCTGGAGTGGTACTGAGTCCCACTCACAGACTGGGCCTGCGAATTCGATCCAGACCTCTATTAATACCAGCTGGAGTGTTACTGAGCCCCACTCACACACCAGAAAAGAGCCAATACAATCCAGGCCTCGATTAATACCAGCTGGTGTGGTACTCAGCCCCACTCATACACCAGCAAAGAGACAATTCAATCCAGGTCTCTGTTAATATCAGCTGGAGTGGTACTGAGTCCCACTCATTCACCAGAAAAGAGCCAATTCAATCCAGGCCTCTCTTAATACCAGCTGGAATTGTACTGAGTCCCTCTGACAAACCAGGAAAGAGCCAATTCAGTCCAGGACTCCAATAATACCATCTGGAGTGGTACTCAGCCCCGCTCACGAACCAGGGAAGATCCAATTCAATCCAGGCCACTATTAATACAAGCTGGAGTGCGTCCAACTCAAACACCAGGAAAGAGCCAATGCAATCCAGGCCTCTATTAATACGAGCTGGAGCTTTACTCAGGCCCACTCATACACCAGGAAAGAGCCAACTTCATACAGACCTCTACTAATACCAGCTGGAGTGGTACTGAGCCCCACTGATTCACCAGGAAAGAGCCAATTCAATACAGCCCGTTATTAATACCAGCTGGAGTATTGCTGAGCCCCACTCATACACCAGGACGGATACACTTCAATCCAGACCTCTATTAATACAAGCTGGAGTGTTACTGAGTCCCAATCAGACAGCAGCAAGGTGCCAATTCACTCCAGACATCTATGAATACCAGCTGGAGTAGTACTGAGACCCGCTCACAAACTAGGAAAGAGCGAATTCAATCCAGATCTCTATTAATACCAGCTGGAGTAGTACTGAGTCCCACCCATACGCCAGAAAAGAGCCAATTCAAACCAGGCCTATATTAATACCAGCTGGAATTGTACTTAGTCCCTCTGACAAACCAGGAAAGAGCTAATTCAGTCCAGGCCTCCATTAATACCATCTGGAGTGGTACTCAGCCCCACTCACAAACCAGGGAAGAGCCAATTCCATCCAGGCCTCTATTAATACGAGCTGGAGCTTTGCTCAGGCCCACTCATGCACCAGGAAAGAGCCAACTTAATACAGACCTCTACTAATACCAGCTGGAGTGGTACTGAGCCCCACACACTCACCAGGAAAGAGCCAATTCAATATGGTCCTCTATTAATACCAGCTGGAGTGGTACTGAGTCCCACTCACACACCAGAAAAGAGCGTATTCAATCCAGATCGCTATTAATACCAGCTGGAGTATTACCCAGCCGCACACATACACCAGGAAGGAGCCAATTCAATCCAGACCTCTATTAATACCAGCTGGAGTGTTACTGAGTCCCAATCAGACACCAACGAAGAGCCAATTCAATCCAGACATCTATTAATACCAGCTGGAGTGGTACTGAGAACCAGTCGCACACCAGAAAGGAGCCAATTCAATCCAGACATCTATTAATACCAGCTGGAGTGGTACTGAGAACCAGTCGCACACCAGAAAGGAGCCAATTCAATCCAGACATCTATTAATACCAGCTGGAGTGGTACTGAGACCCAGTTGCACACCAGGAAAGAGGAAATTCAATCCAGACCTCTATTAATATCAGCTGGACTGGTACTGAGCCCCACTCACACAGGAAAAGAGCCAATTCAAACCAGGCCTCCATTAATAACATCTGGAGTGGTACTGAGTCTCACTCACACACCAGGAAGGAGCCATTTCAATGGAGACATCTATTAATACCAGTTGGAGTGGTACTGAGCCCCACTCACACAGCAGGAAAGAATGCATTCAATTCAGATCTATATTAGTACCAGCTGGAGTGGTACTGAGTCCAACTCACATTCCAGGAAAGAGCCAATTCAATCCAGGCCTCCATTAATACCATCTGGAGTGGTACTGAGTCCCACTCGCACAGCAGGAAAGAGCCAATTCAATCCAGGCCTCTATTAATACCAGCTGGAGTGGTACTGAGCCCCACACCCCCACCTGGAAAGAGCGAATTCTATTCAGATCCATATTAATACCATTTGGAGTGGTGCTTAGCCTCACTAACTCACCAGGAAAGAGCCAATTCAATCCAGGCCTCCATTAATACCATCTGGAGTGGTACTGAGTCTCACACACACATCAGCAAAGAGCCAATTCAATCGAGACCTCTATTAATGTCAGCTGGAGTGGGACTAGTCCCACTCACAAACCAGGAAAGAGCCAATTCAATTCAGACCTCCATTAATACCAGCTGGAGTGGTACTGTCCCCACTCACTCACCAGGAAAGAGCTAATTCAATCTAGTACTCTAATAATACGAACTTGAGTAGTCCTGAGCCCCACTCATATTCCAGCAAAGAGGCAATTCAATCCAGACATCCATTAGTACCAACTGGAGTGGTACTGAGTCTCACTCACACACCAGGAAAGAGCCAATTCAATCGAGACCACTGTTAATACCAGTTGGAGTGGTACTGAGTCCAACTCACACACCAGGAAAGAGCCAATTCAAACCAGACCTATATTAATTCCAGCTGGAGTGGTACTGAGCCCCACTCACACAGCAGGAAAGAGCCGATTCAATACAGCCCTCTATTAATACCAGCTGGAGTGGTACAGTGTCCCACTCACACACCAGAAAAGAGCGAATTCAATCCAGATCGCTACTAATACCAGCTGGAGGAGAACTCGGACGCACTCATCCACCAGGAAAGAGCCAATTCAATCCAGACCTCTATTAATACCGGCTGGAGTGTAACTGAGTCCCAATCAGACACCAGCGAAGAGCAAATTCAATCCAGACATCTATTAATACCAGCTGGAGTGGTGCTGAGACCCAATCGCACACCAGAAAGGAGCCAATTCAATCCAGACCTCCATGAATATCAGCTGGAGTGGTACTGAGACCCAATCAGGCACCAGCAATGAGCCAATTCAATCCAGACCTCCATTAATACCAGATGGAGTGGTACTGTCCCCACTCACTCACCAGGAAAGAGCTAATTCAACCTAATACTCTAATAATACGACCTGGCGTGGTCCTGAGACCCACTCACAAACCAGGAAAGTGCCAAATTAATCCAGATCGCTATTGATACCAGCTGGAGTGTTACTGAGTCCCACTCAGACCAGGAAAGAGCCAATGCAATCCAGGTCTCTATTAATACCAGCTGGAGTGTTACTGAGTCCCAATCAGACACCAGCGAAGAGCCAATTCAATCCAGACATCTATTAATACCAGCTGGAGTGGTACTCAGAACAAGTCGCACACCAGGAAGGAGCCAATTCAATCCAGACCTCCATTAATATCAGCTGGAGTGGTACTAAGTCCCAATCAGGCACCAGCAATGAGCCTATTCAATCCAGACATCTATTAATACCAGCTGGAGTGGTACTGAGACCCACTTGCGCACCAGGAAAGAGGAAATTCAATCCAGACCTCTATTAATATCAGCTGGAATGGTACTGAGCCCCACTCACACACCAGAAAAGAGCCAATTCAATCCAGGCCTCTTAATACCAGCTGGTGTGGTATTCAGCCCCACTCATACACCGGAAAAGAGCCAATTCAATCCAGACATCCATTAGTACCAACTGGAGTGGTACTGAGTGTCACTCACACACCAGGAAAGAGCCAATTCAATCGAGACCACTGTTAATACCAGTTGGAGTGGTACAGAGTCTCACTCACACACAAGGATAGAGCCATTTCAATGGAGACCTCTATTAATACCAGTTGGAGTGGTATTGAGACCCACTCACACACCAGGAAAGAGCCAATTCAATCCTGGCCTCTATTAATTCCGGCCGGAGTGGTACTGAGCCCCACTCACACAGCAGGAAAGAGCGAATTCAATCCAGGCCTCCATTAATAACATCTGGAGTGGTACTGAGTCCCACTCACACACCAATAAAGAGCCTATTCAATCGAGACCTCTATTAATACCAGTTCGAGTGGTACTGAGTCCCACTCAGCCACCTGGAAAGAGCGAATTCAATTCAGATCTGTATTAATACCAGCTTGAGTTGTGCAAAGCATCACTAACACGCCAGGAAAGAGCCAATTCAATCCAGGCCTCTATTAATATCAGCTGGAGTGGTACTGAGTACCAAACACACAAGGAAAGAGCCAATTCAATCCAGGCCTCCATTAATACCATCTGGAGTGCTACTGATTCTCACACACACATCAGGAAAGAGCCAATTCAATCGAGACCTCTATTTATGTCATCTGGAGTGGGACTAGTCCCACTCATACACCAGGAAAGAGCCAATTCAATCCAGACCTCCATTAATAGCAGCTGGAGTGGTACTGTCCCCACTCACTTACCAGGAAAGAGCTAATTCAATCTAGTACTCTGATAATACGACCTGGAGTGGTCCTGAGACCCACTCACAAACCAGGAAAGTGCCAAATTAATCCAGATCGCTATTGATACCAGCTGGAGTGTTACTGAGTCCCACTCACACACAAGGAAATAGCGAATTCAATCCAGATCTCGATTAATACCAGCTGGGGTGGTACTGAGTCCCACTCATACACCAGGAAAGAGCCAATGCAATCCAGGTCTCTGTTCATACGAGCTAGAGCATTACTCAGCCCCACTCATACACCAGGAAAGAGCCAACTTAATATAGACCTCAACTAATGCCACCTGGAGTGGTACTGAGCACCACTCATTCACCAGGAAAGAGCCAATTCAATACAGTCCTCTATTAATACCAGCTGGAGTATTGCTCTGCCCCACTCATACACCAGGAAGGAGACAATTCAATCCAGACCACTATTAATACCAGCTGGCGTGTTACTGAGTCCCAATCAGACAGCAGCAAGATGCCAATTGAATCCAGACATCTATTCATACCATCTGGAGTGGTAATGAGACCCAGTTGCACACCAGGAAAAAGGAAATTCAATCCAGACCTCTATTAACATCAGCAGGACTGGTACTGAGCCCCACTCACACACCAGAGATGAGCCAATTCAAACCAGGCCTCCATTATTACCATCTGGAGTGGTACTGAGTCTCACTCACACACCAGGAAGGAACCATTTCAATGGAGACATCTATTAATACCAGTTGGAGTGGTACTGGGCCCCACTCACACAGCAGGAAAGAGTGCATTCAATGTAGATCTATATTAATACCAGCTGGAGTGGTACTGAGACCCACTCACATACCAGGAAAGAGCCAATTCAATCCAGGCCTCCATTAATACCATCTGGAGTGGTACTGAGTCTCACTCACACATCAATCAAGAGCCAATTCAATCGAGACCTCTATTAATACCAGCTGGAGTGGTACTAAGCCTCACTAACTCACCAGGAAAGAGCCAATTGAATCCAGGCCTCTATTAATATCAGCTGGAGTGGTACTGACTACCACTCAAACAGCAGGAAAGAGCCAATTCAATCCAGGCCTCCATTAATACCATCTGGAGTGGTACTGAGTCTCGCACACACATCAGGAAAGAGCCAATTTAATCGAGACCTCCATTAATACCAGCTGGAGTGGTACTGTCCCCACTCACTCACCAGGAAAGAGCTAATTCAATCTAGTACTCTAATAATACGAACTTGAGGAGTCCTGAGCCCCACTCATATTCCAGAAAAGTGCCAATTCAATCCAGGTCGCAATTAATCCCAGCTGGAGTGGTACTGAGTCCCACTCACACACCAGACAAGAGCCAATTCAATCCAGACATCTATTAAAACCAGCTGGAGTGGTACTGAGTCTCACTCACACACCAGGAAAGAGCCAATTCAATCGAGACCACTGTTAATACCAGTTGGAGTGGTACTGAGTCCAACTCACACACCAGGAAAGAGCCAATTCAAACCAGACCTATATTAATTCCATCTGGAGTGGTACTGAGCCCCACTCACACAGCAGGAAAGAGACGATTCAATACAGCCCTCTATTAATACCAGCTGGAGTGTTACTGAGTCCCAATCAGGCACCAGCAATGAGCCAATTCAATCCAGACATCTATTAATACCAGCTGGAGTGGTACTGAGACCCACTTGCGCACCAGGAAAGAGGAAATTCAATCCAGACCTCTATTAATATGAGCTGGACTGGTACTGAGCCCCACTCACACACCAGAAAAGAGCCAATTCAATCCAGGCCTCTATTAATACCAGCTGGTGTGGTACTCAGCCCCACTCATACACCAGAAAAGAGCCAATTCAATCCAGACATCCATTCGTACCAACTGGAGTGGTACTGAGTATCACTCACACACCAGGAAAGAGCCAATTCAATGCAGTCCTCTATCAATACCAGCTGGAGTATTGCTGAGCCCCACTCATGCACGAGGATGGAGACAATTCTATCCAGACCTCTATTAATACCAGCTGGAGTGTTAATGAGACTCAGTCGCACACCAGGATGGAAACAATTCAATCCAGACCTCTATTAATATCATCTGGAGTGGTATTGAGTCCCAATCAGACTCCAGCAAAGAGCCAATTCAATCCAGGCCTCTATGAATATCAGCTGGATTGGTACTGAGTCCCACTCATACACCAGAAAAAAGCCAATTCAATCCAGGCCTCCATTAAAACCATCTGGAGTGGTACTGAGTCCCACTCACACACCACGAAAGTGCGAATTCAAACCAGATCTCTATTAATACATGCTGGAGTGGTACTAAGCCCCACTCACACACCGGGAAATGTCCAATTCAATCCAGGCCTCTATCAATACAAGCTGCAGTGCTACTGAGCCCAATTCATACACCAGAAAAGAGCCAATTCAATCCAGGCATCTATTAATATAAGCTGGAGTGGTACTGTGTCCCTCTCGCACACCAGGAAAGAGCAAATTCAATCCAGGCCTCCATTAATACCATCTGGAGTGGTACTGAGTCTCACTCACACACCAGGAAATAGCCAATTCAATCGAGACCTCTATTTATACCAGTTGGAGTGGTACTGAGTGCCACTCACACAGCAGGTAAGAGCCAATTCAATCAAGCCTCTATTGATACCAGCTGGAGTGGTACTGAGTCCCACTCACACACCAGGAAATATCGAATTCAATCCAGATCTCGATTAATACCAGCTGGGGTGGCACTGAGTACCACTCACACACCAGGAAAGAGCCAAGTCAATCCAGGCCTCCATTAATACCATCTGGAGTGGTACCGAGTCTCACCCACACACCAGGAAAGAGCCTATTCAATCGAGACCTCTATTAATGTCAGCTGGAGTGGGACTAGTCCCACTCACACACCAGGAAAGAGCCAATTCCATCCAGGCCTCGAGTGTAACAAGCTGGATTGTTACTGAGCCCAACTCATACACCAGGGAAGTGTCAATTCAATCCACGTCTCTATTAATACCAGCTGGAGTGGTACTTTGTGCCTCTCACACACCAGGAATGAGCCAATTAATCTAGGTCACTATTAATATCAGCTGCAGTGGTACTGAGCCGCAGTCACACACCAGGGAAGAGCCAATTCAATACAGATCTCTGTTAGTTCCAGCTGGAGTGGTATTGAGTCCCACTCACACGCCAGGAAGGAGCCAATTCAATCCAGGCCTCCATTAATACCAGTTGGAATGGTATTGCGTCCGACTCACTCGCCAGGAAAGAGCCAATTCCATCCAGACCTCTATTAATACCTGCTGGAGAGGTACTGAGTCCCATTCACACACCAGGAAATCGCCAATTCAGTCCAGGCTTCTGTTAATAGCATCTGGGATGGTACTGTGTCCCACTCACACTCCAGGAAAGAGCCAATTCCATCCAGGCCTATATTAATACCAGCTGGAGTGGTACTGAGTCCCACTCACACAGCAGGAAAGAGCCAATGCAATCCAGACCTCTATTGATATCAGCTGGATTGGTACCGAGCCCCTCTCACTCACCAGGAAATAGCCAATTTATCCAGGCCTCTATTTTTTCCAGCTGGAGTCGTACTGAGCCCCACTCACATACCATGGAAGAGCCAGTTCAATCCAGGTCTCTATTAATACCAGCTGGAGCGGTACTGAATCCCACTCACACAGCAGGAAAGAGCCAATGCAATCCAGGCCTCTATTGGTATCAGCTGGAGTGGTACAGAGCGCCAGTCGCACACCAGGGAAGAGCCAATTCAATCCGGGCCTCTATTAATACCAGCTGCAGTGGTAATGAGTCCCACTCACACACCAGGATAGAGAGAGAGAGGGAGAGATAGAGAGAGAAAAGCCGGTGACATTTACCAGCATATATGAAGCCATCTCGTTTAATGGATAATGCACCAGAGATCAGATTATTTGGAATCCATTCCATTATTTGTCAAAAAAATGGCTTTTTAAGTTGTTTATGATCTGGGCCTAAACCTGCATACAGCGTACATCCTGCCTGCTCCTATTATATTCCATGTACTCTACTTAAGGTTTCAGCTCTAATGGTGAGAAAAGTCCTCTCACAGACCGGGTGTGGGCTGTGTGGGATGGGGGATAAAGTGCTGTGTGTGGAGATGGAGAATGGGAATTGTGAGGAAGGTAGAATGGGACATGCAAGAGTGGAGGTCGAATGCTTAGCATCAACAGAGTTGAATGGGATATGATTGAAACAATGGAAAGGGTCGGGCGAGAAGCAATAGAATCAGACCAGTAGGAAGAGAGGTAGAATCAGAGCAATGAGTGGAGAGGTAGAATCAGAGCGATGAGAGGAGCGGTGGAATCGGAGCAGTGAGTGGAGATGTAGAATCTGAGCAGTGGGAAGAGAGGTAGAATCACAGCAGTGAGAGGAGAGGTAGAATCAGACCACTGTGAAGAGAGGTTGAATCAGACCACTGGGAAGAGAGGTAGAATGGGGCAAGAGATTGCAGAGCAAGAATGGGACGTCAGCCCTGAGATGGACTGCGACCTGTGACGAGTTGGAAAACGGGGCATGTGGAAACAGGTAGAAGGAGGACAATGAAAAGAGAGCGACAAGAGGACACTGAGAAGAGAGGTACATTGGGACATATGACAATAGCAGTACGATGTGAACTCTTAGAGGAGAGGTGGATTCGGAATGGAAAGAATTGGAGGTGAGTTGATATTAATGAGCATAGAGACAATGGGATATGTGGGACAGCCCAGTGTTTCCTGTAAGCTGTATGTGTCTATCGCCACACAGAAAGCTGGACTATATATCAGTTTTAAATAAACAGGCTGTTCACTCCTTCATTAACGTAAGCTGTCCATGCACAATACATTAGTGCTTAGAGGAGTTTGTAGCCCAAAGAGTACAAAGAAAATTCAGAGGGAACATTGGTCTGCGGCCTTTTTTATATTTTCCACTTAACGAGAGATCTACCTATATTTAAGTAACCAATCAGAATGACACAGGAGCTAGAATATCCTGCATTTCTCTCTTACGTCAGTCCCCCAATATTGCCAATCACATCTGCTGAAACCTACAGTTTTTCTCCCAACGATTCAGATTTTGTTTGAAGGAATTTTGCAAACGCATGCTCCGCCCCTTTGTTTGTTTTGCTCTTTTCCAGAGATTTTGCACACAACTGGTGAGAGGTGGTAACTACCTTAAATGGTCACCACGCTCTCTCATACCACTCCCGTTCCCTTAATTTATACATCAGAAATCGTTTGCTATTACCTTTGATGTCTCATGCAACTTGACTGTATCCCTGTTTTCACTCCCATTGCTTTCTGTTTATCCCCATGGATGCCGCTTTTCTTTATCACTCTCCCAGCCTGCTACATTTCCTTTACTCCTTCTATATAAATGCATACAGATTTGTTTTTAAAAAGAGTGAATCGTGCTTAATAACTCATGCAAAGGAGGATATATCTGGCAATGCAGCAGCTTATCACTGAATGGTTCATTTAATTTATGTCTTTAAGTGCTGCGGATTGTGGGGTAACCAACGGCTTTCTGATTAAATGTAGAACGTTAAATGCAGAACGCTGAAAAAAATAAAGAAAAGGAATTAATCTTGCAGGCAATTCTGCTAAGTATGTAGTCATTTATATTCTTTCTCATAGAGAGTAACTTTGTTTCTGTTGACAGTGATAGCAATGGAATACAACAGGAAGATGTTTAAGATAATGGAAAGAAACATTATTTATTGTATATAAATCTACTCTCCGGTGATGTCTGCCACCTTTGCACCAAATATATCAATTCCTTTCAGTGCACAATGTAATGTATTTATAGCTAGAAGAATTGGAGCGATTTTAATAAGTATTTTGGAGATTGTTTTTAGCTCAGCCTCAATCCTTTCTTCCAAGATATCCAGAGTGTTCATCATTAAAGTCACCTGACCCCGTTCCTCATTTACAACTAAAATAAAAGCAAAATACTGCGGATGCTGGAAATCTGAAATAAAAACAAGAAATTCTGGAACCACTCAGCAAGACTGGCAGCATCTGTGGAAAGAGAAGCAGCGTTAACGTTTCGTTAACTCTCAGTTCCGAAGAACGGTCACTGACCCGAAACGTTAACTCTGCTTCTCTTTCCACAGATGCTGCCAGACCTGTTGAGTGGTTCCAGCATTTCTTGTTTTTATTTCTCACTTACAACTGCCGCCTGATGGTACACTAGGTTGTAATGTAGTCAGTGAACAACTAAACAGACATTAATGTTACTTGAAAGTACAGTTTGAAACAAAACCTACTTTAATTCAAGAGGGAAAATCAGATTTGAGCAGCCACTACAGGTTACACAACTTTACAACAGGGAAATAAGACGACTATTTTCAAATCTGTGAAGCACACAACAGCATGCACGGAACTGGCAGAAATGAACACGATTAGTACCTGTTTTTCTTATTCATTCATGGGATGTGGGCGTCACTGGCCAGGCCAGCATTTATTGCCCATCCCTAATTGCCCTTGAGAAGGTAGTGGTGAGCTGCCTTCTTGAACCGCTCCAGTCCTTGTGGGGTAGGTACACCCACAGTGCTGTTAGGAAGGGAGTTCCAGGATTTTGACCCAGAGACAGTGAAGGAACGGCGATATAGTTCCAAGTCAGGATGGTGTGTGACTTGGAGGGGAACTTGCAGGTGATGGTGTTCCCATGTATTTGCTGCCCTTGTCCTTCTGGTTGGCAGAGGTCGCGGTATTGAAAGGTGCTGTCTAAGGAGCCTTGGTGCATTGCTGCAGTGCATCTTGTAGATTGTACACACTGCTGCCACTGTGCGTCGTGGTGGAGGGAGTTTGTAGATGGGGTGCCAATCAAGCGGGCTGCTTTGTCCTGGATGGTGTCGAGCTTCTTGAGTGTTGTTGGAGCTGCACCCATCCAGGAAAGTGGAGAGTATTCCATCACACTCCTGACTTGTGCCTTGTAGATTGTGGACAGGCTTTGGGGAGACAAGAGGTGAGTTACTCGCCTCAGGATTCCTAGCCTCTGACCCGCTCTTGTAGACACGGTATTTACATGGCTACTCCAGTTCAGTTTTCGGTCAGTGGTAGCCCCTTGGATATTGATAGTGGGGGATTCAGCGATGGTAATGCCGTTGAATGTCAAGGGGAGATGGTTAGATTCTCTCTTGTTGGAGATGGCCATTGCCTGGCAATTGTGTGGCGTGAATGTTACTTGCCACTTATCAGCCCAAGCCTGGATATTGTCCAGGTCTTGCTACATTTCTACACGGACTGCTTCAGTATCTGAGGAGTCGCGAATGGTGCTCAACATTGTGCAATCACCAGCGAACATCCCGACTTCTGACCTTATGATTGAAGGAAGGTTATTGATGAAGCAGCTGAAGATGGTTGGGCCTAGGACAGTACTCTGAGGTACTCCTGCAGTGAAGGCCTGGAGCTCAGGTGGTTGACCTCCAACAACCACAACCATCTTCCTTTGTGCTAGGTATGACTCCAGGCAGCGGAAGTTTTTCCCCCGATTTCCATTGACCTCAGTTTTGCTAGGGCTCCTTGATGCGATACTCGGTCAAATGCTGCCTTGATGTCAAGGGCAGTCACTCTCACATCACCTCTTGAGTTCAGCTCTTTCATCCATGTTTGAACCAAGGCTGTAATGAGGTCAGGAGCTGAGTGGCCCTGGCAGAACCCAAACTGAGCATGACTGAGCAGGTTGTTGCTAAGCAAGTGCCGCTTGATGGCACTGTTGATGACACCTTCCATCACTTTACTGATGATTGAGAGTAGTTTAATGGGGCGCTAGTTGGCCGGGTTGGATTTGTCCTGATTTTTGTGTACAGGACATACCTGCCAATTTTCCACATTGCAGGGTAGATGCCAGTGTTGTAGCTGTACTGGAACAGCTTGGCTAGGGGCACGGCAAGTTCTGGACAACAGGTCTTGAGTACTATTGCCGGAATGTTATCAGGCCCCATAGCTTTTGCATTATCCAGTGCCTTCAGTCGTTTCTTGATATCACGTGGAGTGTATCGAATTGGCTGAAGTCTGGCATCTGTGATGCTGGGGACTTCAGGAGGAGGCCGAGATGGATCATCAACTCGGCACTTCTGGCTGAAGATTGTCGCAAATGCTTCAGCCTTATCTTTCGCACTGATGTGCTGTGCTCCCCCATCATTGAGGTTGGGGATATTTGTGCAGCCACCTCCTCCAGTTAGTTGTTTAATTGTCCACCACCATTCACGGCTGGATGAGGCAGGACTGCAGAGCTTTGATCTGATCCATTGGTTATGGGATCACGTAGCTCTGTCTATCGCATGCTGCTTACGCAGTTTGGCATGTAGGTAGTCCTGGGTTGTAGCTTCACCAGGTTGACACCTCATTTTGAGGTATGCCTGGTGCTGCTCCTGACATGCCCTCCTGCACTCTTCATTGAACCACGGTTGGTCTCCTGGATTGATGGTAATGGTAGAGTGGGGGATATGCTGGGCTATGAGGTTACAGATTGTGGTTGAGTACAATTCTGCTGATGCTGATGGCCCACAGCGCCTCATGGATGCCCAGTTTTGCATTGCTAGATCCGTTCGAAATCTATCCCATTCAACACAGTGATAGTGCCACACAACACGATGGACTGCATCCTCAATGTGAAGGCGGGACGTCATCTCCACAAGGACTGTGCGGTGGTCACTCCTGCCAATACTGTCATGGACAGATGCATCTGCGGCAGGCAGATTGGTGAGGACGAGGTCGAGTATGTTGTTCCCTCGTGTTGATTCTCCCACCACCTGCCACTGACCCAGTCTAGCTGCCATGTCCTTTAGGACTCGCCCAGCTCGGTCAGTAATGGTGCTACTGAGCCACTCATGGTGATGGACATTGATGTCCCCCATCCAGAGTACATTCTGTGCCCTTGCCACCCTCAGTGCTTCCTCCAAGTGCTGTTCAACATGGAGGAGTACTGAGTCATCAGCTGAGGGAGGGCGGTAGGTGGTAATCAGTAGGAGGTTACCTTGTCCGTATTTGACCTGATGCCATGAGACTTCATGAGGTCCAAAGTCGATGTTGAGGACTACCAGGGCAACTCCCTCCCTACTGTATACCACTGTGCCACCACCTCTTCTGGGTCTGTCCTGCTAGTGGGACAGGACGTACCCGGGGATGGTGATGGCAGTGTCTGGGACATTGTCTGTTAGGTATGATTCCGTGAGTACGACTATGTCAGGCATTTGCTTGACTAGTGTGTGGGACAGCTCTCCCAACTTTCGCACAAGCCCCCAATGTTAGTAAGGAGGACTTTGCCGGGTCGACAGGGCTGGGTTTGCCGTTGTCGTTTCCGGTGCCTAGGTCGATGCTGGGTGGTCCGTCCGGTTTCATTCCTTTTTATAGACTTTGTAGCGGTTAGTTACAACTGAGTAGCTTGGTAGGCCATTTCAGAGGGCATGTAAGAGTTAACCACATTGCTGTTGGTCTAGAGTCACATGTAGGCCAGACCAGGTAAGGACAGCAGATTTCCTTCCCTGAATGACATTAGTGAACCAGATGGGTTTTTTCAACAATCGACAATGGTTTCCAGTTTTAATTCCAGATTTTTTAAATGAAGTTCAAATTTCACCTTCTGCTGTGGTGGGATTCGAACCCATGTTCACAGAGGAATACCCTGGGTCTCTGGTTTACTAGTCCAGTGATAATACCACTACGCCACTTACCACCGACACTAACAGCTAACAAAATATAATAGTGAATGACCGAAATTTGATAAAATATTGGGTCATCCAGTTTCTTTAAGAAACAATGATACCTGCCGTATGGGTGACTTTAGGCCCAGTGAGTATTCGGAGGTGCCACAATGATGGAAGCTTTTGTGTATGGCAGAGAGAATTCTTCAATGGCACAGTTCCGTCCCTTGATCATTGGGCTCTTTGTTAAAATGACTGTACCGATGTCAGCTCTTTTACTCCCATGTGAAGATTTTTTGGAAATAAAATTTAAAATGATCACCTCAAACAGCAGTGTTCTACCTTTGGTTTATTGAATAGCAAACTGGATAAATGGGAGAAAACAACTGGTAAATGTCGCACGAGTCATGGCAGTACAGGGGAAGCAGCTGATGGGGCTCTGCAAGGAGATATATTGGGACCGGTATTGTTTTTAATTTTCTTCAATAATCTGTTTTCAGAAACTCAAGGAAAATTGGTTAACTGCAGATGCGACCTGGAAAAAGGAGGAAATGTGCAGTCGAGGACTCTACTCAGAATCTCAAAAAAATGTGTCGGGTGATATATGCAAGAAAGTAGCCTATATTTTGAATTTTCTTTCTTTTGGGCCTCCTTATCTCGAGAGACAATGGATACGCGCCTGGAGGTGGTCAGTGGTTTGTGAAGCAGCGCCTGGAGTGGCTATAAAGGCCAATTCTGGAGTGACAGGCTCTTCCACAGGTGCTGCAGAGAAATTTGTTTGTTGGGGCTGTTGCACAGTTGGCTCTCCCCTTGCGCCTCTGTCTTTTTTCCTGCCAGCTACTAAGTCTCTTCGACTCGCCACAATTTAGCCCTGTCTTTATGGCTGCCCGCCAGCTCTGGCGATTGCTGGCAACTGACTCCCACGACTTGTGATCAATGTCACACGATTTCATGTCGCGTTTGCAGACGTCTTTATAACGGAGACATGGACGGCCGGTGGGTCTGATACCAGTGGCGAGCTCGCTGTACAATGTGTCTTTGGGGATCCTGCCATCTTCCATGCGGCTCACATGGCCAAGCCATCTCAAGCGCCGCTGACTCAGTAGTGTGTATAAGCTGGGGGTGTTGGCCGCTTCAAGGACTTCTGTGTTGGAGATATAGTCCTGCCACCTGATGCCAAGTATTCTCCGAAGGCAGCGAAGATGAAATGAATTGAGACGTCGCTCTTGGCTGGCATACGTTGTCCAGGTTGAATTTAAAGAGTGCAAAGTGTTACACATAGTAAGAGAAATGGGAACCAGACCTATTCCGTGAACAGTAAGCACGCATTCAGAATAAATTTGCCATATAATGAATGATGCACATGAAGTGGATGGTATGCAGTCAAAGCAGACGCACAATCACCCAAGTTTAGTAGTATTGGAAACCGATAGATTCGTGGAATGGACTCTTTAAATGAGCATTGGATTTTATTCCTCGATGTGATAATGTAATGGACGACCCGATACAATGATGCAATGAACCCCAATATCGTACCACAAAGAACTCCATGATGGAACAATGGACGAGTTGTGGAAAATAATTTCCAGTGAAATAATGGAATAGGCTCCCGTTAAACTAATATCATGAAACCCAGATATAATAATGGAATAGATTCCTGTTAGTATGCTTAATATTTTCATGTTTATGCTTCAAAAATAACTGCAAATGTTGGAAATCTGAAATGAAAACGGAAAATGTCAGAAATATGCCTTATATCCGGTAATATCTGTCGAAAAAGGAAGGTAGGATGAACAATTCAGGCCTGTAAAATGGTCACGGACCTCAACAGTTAACTGGATGGACCAATTTATATTAATGCTGGTGGAGTTGTTAACCTTTTCCAGTATTTCTAGGTTTGTGTTTACTCTTCTCTTTTTCTGTATTTACACTATTTCTATTTCACTGTTACCTGTGAAGATGTCAGCTCGGTTTCATTTGTATTCTGTTTTGTGTATTTAATGTAACATAAGGAGTATCCTGAGAGCAATAAAGCTCAATGTACAATAACACTTAAAGCGAAAAACGATCCACCAATGAATCATTGAATCATTCATCACCGAAGAAATCCATTCGGCCCATCATCATTCCTGTGCCAGTTCTTTGAGAGGCCTGCAAATGAGTCCCACCCCCCTTTTCTTTCCCCATAGCAATTCACATTTGGAACATTTCAAAATATATATCAAATCGCATTTTGAACGTTCCCATGGTTTTCCCATGGGCCCTGTCAACAACAGTGGGGGGGGGGGGGGGGCGGGGGGAATCCTCGGTTGAGGAAAAAGGAGGTCATATCAGAAGCACCATCATGCAATAGCATCATCAGAGCAGATCAGTCAGAGACGGAGAAACTGGGAGAATGGAATGCAGTCCTTACAGGAGGTAGGGTGTGAAGAAGTGTAGTCGACGTAGTTGTGGGAGTCGGTGGGCTTATAATGGATATTAGTAGACAACCTATCGCCAGAGATGGAGACAGAGAAGTCGAGGAAGGGAAGGGAAGTGTCAGAGATGGACCATGTAAGGGTGAGAGAAGGGTGGAAATTAGACAGGGCCCTCAACCGGGTCTGGCCCATTTCCCGCACCTCTGCCCTCAACCTTCCCCTATCTCCCAGACCGTGCAGGGTTCCCCTTGTCCTCACTTTCCACCCCGTCAGCCTCGATATCAAAAGGATCATCCACCGCCATTTCCGCCACCTCCAGCGTGATCTCACGACCAAACGCATCTTCCCCTCCCTTCCCCTGGCAGCATTCCGAAGGGATCGTTCCCTCCGCGACACCCTGGTCCACTCCTCCATTACCCCCACCACCTCGTCCCCGTCCCATGGCACCTTTCCCTGCAATCGCAGGAGGTGTAATGCCTGCCCATTTACCTCCTCTCTCCTCACTATCCCAGGCCCCAAATACTCCTTTCAGATGAAGCAGCGAGCTACTTGTACTTCTTCCAATGTAGTATACTGTGTTGGCTGCTCACATTGTGGTCTGCTCTGCATTGGGGAGACCAAGCGCAGACTGGGTGACCGCTTTGCGGAACACCTCCGCTCAGTCCGCAAGCAGGACCCTGAGCTTCCGGTTGATTACCATTTCAACACTCCCCCCTGCTCTCAGCCTCACATCTCTGTCCTGGGATTGCTGCAGTGTTCCAGTGAACATCAACGCAAGCTCGAGGAACAGCATCTCATCTACCGACTAGGCACACTGCAGCCTGCCGGACTGAACATTGAGTTCAATAACTTCATTACAGTTGCCCCCCGCCCCACTTTTTACATTTATTTTTAGTTATTTTTTCTTTTTTTCTTTTTTATATTTTTTACAATCTTTCCTTTTTCTTTGCATTTATTTAATTTCATCTTAGTTTGTTTAGTTTGCTTACCCACTGCTTTTTTTCATGTTTGCACTTGCTGCTGTTCAATCATCAGTCCGTTAACACCTTATCTGTACTAATGCTTTGTCTTTCAACACACGATTAACATTTTGTTTGCCTTTGCTCCATGACCTTTTGGTCAGCTATGTGGCCTGGTCCAATCTGCACCTTCTCCTTTGTTATCTCTTGCCCAACCCCCACCTCACTTACATAGAACATAGAACATAGAACATACAGCACAGAACAGGCCCTTCGGCCCACAATGTTGTGCCGATCCTTTGTCCTCTGTCAAGGACAATTTAATCTATACCCCATCATTCTCCTTTATCCATATACCTATCCAAAAGCCTTTTGAAAGTCCCTAAAGTTTCTGACTCAACAACTTCCCCGGGCAAGGCATTCCATGCCTCGACCACTCTCTGGGTAAAGAACCTTCCCCTGACATCCCCCTTATATCTCCCACCCTTCACCTTAAATTTATGACCCCTTGTAACGCTTTGCTCCACCCGGGGAAAAAGTTTCTGACTGTCTACCCTATCTATTCCCCTGATCATCTTATAAACCTCTATCATGTCACCCCTCATCCTTCTCCTTTCTAATGAGAAGAGGCCTAGAATGTTCAGCCTTTCCTCGTAAGACTTATTCTCCATTCCAGGCAACATCCTGGTAAATCTCCTCTGCACCCTCTCCAAGGCTTCCACATCCTTCCTAAAATGAGGCGACCAGAACTGCACACAGTACTCCAAATGAGGCCTTACCAAGGTCCTGTACAGCTGCATCATCACCTCACGGCTCTTAAATTCAATCCCTCTGCTAATGAACGCTAACACCCCATATGCCTTCTTCACAGCCCTATCCACTTGAGTTGCAACTTTCAATGATCTATGCACATAGACCCCAAGGTCTCTCTGCTCCTCCACATGCCCAAGAACCCTACCGTTAACCCAGTATTTTGCATTCATGTTTGTCCTTCCAAAATGGACGACCTCACACTTTTCAGGGTTAAACTCCATCTGCCACTTTTCAGCCCAGCACTGCAACCTATCCAAGTCCCTTTGCAGACGACAATAGCCCTCCTCGGTATCCACAACTCCACCAACCTTTGTATCATCTGCAAATTTACTGACCCACCCTTCGACTTCCTCATCCAAGTCGTTAATAAAAATCACAAACAGGAGAGGACCCAGAACTGATCCCTGCGGCACACCACTGGTAACTGGGCTCCAGGCTGAGTATTTACCATCTAAGACCACTCTCTGCCTTCTATCAGTTAGCCAATTCTTAATCCAACTGGCCACATTCCCCACTATCCCATGCCTCCTGACTTTCTCCATAAGTCTACCATGGGGGACCTTATCAAATGCCTTACTAAAATCCATGTACACCACATCCACTGGTTTACCCTCATCCACTTGCTTGGTCACCTGCTCAAAGAATTCAATCAGGCTTGTGAGGCAAGACCTACCCCTCACAAAACCGTGCTGACTGTCCCGAATCAAGCAGTGTCTTTCCAGATGCTCAGAAATCCTATCCCTCAGCACCTTTTCCATCAACTTGCCTACCACCGAAGTAAGACTAACTGGCCTGTAATTCCCAGGGTTGTTCCTATTCCCTTTCTTGAACAGGGGCACAACATTTGCCACCCTCCAATCACCTGGTACCACCCCCGTCAACAGAGAAGATGAAAAGATCATTGCCAGCGGCTCTGCAATTTCATCCCTTGCTTCCCATAACATCCTTGGATATACCCCGTCAGGCCCGGGAGACTTGTCTATCTTCAAGTTATTCAAAAACCCCAACACATCTTCCCTCCTAACGAGCACTTCCTCGAGCTTACCAGTCTGTTTCACACCGTCCTCTTCAGTAATACACCCCTTCTCATTCGTAAATACCGAAGAGAAGTACTCATTCAAAACCTCACTTATCTCTTCCGGCTCAACACACAGTCTCCCGCTATTGTCCTTGACCGGACCTACGGTCCCCCTAGTCATCCTCATATTTCTGACATACGCGTAAAAGGCCTTGGGGTTTTCTTTTATCCTACCCGCCAAGCATTTTTCATGCCCTCTCTTAGCTCTCCTAATCCCTTTCTTCAGATCCTTCCTGGCCATCTTGTATCCCTCCAGAGCTATGCCTGTGCCCTTTTTCCTCAACTTTATATACGCATCCTTCTTCTTCCTAACAAGACTCTCAACCTCTCTTGTCAACCACGGTTCCCTCACATGACCATCCCTTCCCTGTCTGACAGGGACATGCTTATCAATGGCCCCTACTATCTGCTCCTTGAAAAAGTTCCACATTTCGACCGTGCCCTTCCCTGCCAGCATATGCTCCCAACTTATGCTCCTCAGTTCCTGCCTGACAGCATCATATCTACCCTTCCCCCAATTGTAAACCTTGCCCTGTTGCACATACCTATCCCTCTCCATTACCACAGTGAATGCTACAGAATTGTGATCACTATCTCCAAAGTGCTCGCCCACCAACAGCTCTATCACTTGCCCTGGTTCATTACCTAGTACCAAATCCAATATTGCCTCCCCTCTGGTCGGGCAATCTACATACTGAGTCAGAAAAGCTTCCTGGACATACTGCACAAACACTACCCCATCCAAACTATTCGATCTAAAGAGTTGCCAATCAATATTTGGGAAGTTGAAATCCCCCATAATTACTACTTGTTTATAATCTGTGACTTTTCTAATATTTGTCAGTTCCGAAGAAGGGTCACTGACCGGAAACATTACCTCTGCTTCTCTTTCCACAGATGCTGCCAGACCTGCTGAGTGGTTCCAGCATTGCTTGTTTTATTCCTAATACTTGTACTGTGCGATCCTACTCAGAAAATCCATAATGCTGTCATCAGCAATTTTTTGTGATTTACTTAGTTTTTCAAAATTTCATGGAATTATTAATTTCATTCATTAATTATTTTATTCAATCCACACCCTTCAGCGACTTTGTTCTCAACTATATATATATAAAATGATTCCGTTATGATATCTTCACATTACATTAAAATGCTGCCAAAGTAAGCGGTCAGCACAAATGAAAATCATCTGTCCAAACTGTGCAATTTGGTTCAGTTTGAAACGGGGAGAATCCCCTGACTAATCCACACATTTCTAAAATTAGAGATCGGGATCCTTCCACTCTAATTCCCAATCATCTCTCACAACTGTGTAACTTATTGTGGGACAGAAAACGGACTGATCTTGATAAAGTCATGCATTTCTACATTTGGAGATCTGGTTCCATTGGCCAAGGTTCAAATCATTTGACACTAGCATTACGACATGTTCCCTAATTTTAGATCGGATTAAGGATTATAACAATGGTTAGAGCACTTGTTTACAATTGTTCAATGGATCCCTCTCCCCACAATGGAATAGTTCTTCAATTGGACCCACCTTCAATTGAAGTGATGTCAGTAAACTGCATCAGTTTGTAACTGCATTTCATCAAGCAGGTTATTATCGTTTCCAATTGTCACTTTTGCAAAAGCAGTTCAAATGCAAAGACGCTGATCCAACAATGTCAACAATTTAGATTCAGATTTGGAAGAAGCTGGACACTAGCCCCTTTGCAGAAATCTGAGCAGATGGAGAGAGTTGGAATAGAGAGAAAAACAACGTTTTAATTTTATTCCGATGCATGGCCATGTCATAACATACAAGCTATTTCCCAAATACCCCTGAGAAGCTACGGTATCATAGACTGTATGTCTAAAAGGAGAACATCAATAATTAAAGAAAACATCTAATAAAACTGCAATCTGTACATGAGTTGGAGAACAGAGAAATGGGATATAGAAAACAGAAACGTTAGATATAATGAAAAAAGCTCCAAATTAGTGACTGTAGATAAACACAGTTTTTGCAAAATATTCCACAATTGTCTCAGAATTTTAAAAGGCCAATATCAGTGCGATATCTATCCAAAATCAGGTTGTGTTCTTGGAGATGGCGATGATTAATTTAGTTCAAGTTGTCTGGGAGATACATCTCTTCATGTTGATTTAATCCGAACTATGTAAAACAACAATGGGAAAACTTACAAGCAGTTTTCAGCAGAGTGCAGGAAAATTGCGGGTTACTCTGAAAGGAAAGAACTAAATAAACACTATTGGCCTCCATGGGTGAATCAAGGCATGAGGAAAAAAATGAGGGTGAAGGAAAGAGGTAAAAATTCAGTGTATAGAAAGCAGAAGATTGCACGATAAACTAGGAAGAAAGGGATTAGCAGAGAAGTCAGAAAGCAAATACGAAACCAAAGAGAAACAGTGAAGTTAAATTATCAAGGAATATAAAACAGAATAATAACATATTTTAGAGGCATATTAATAAAAAACGGACTGGGTTGGGAATGGAACCTCTAAGGAATAGGTAGGATAATACCACAAAGTGGGGGTGGGGGGTGGGGGTGGAGGGTGGAGAGAGAGAGAGAATGTTAAATACATATTTTGCTTTAGTGTATATCAGGATGATAGAACAGCCAAACATGGCATCGAAGGATGAGATGAGCAATGTGATCAGTACATTTCAAATAAAATGGTGATGTGCTGAATTAGCCAATCAAACTGAAAGATGATGAAGCTCCTCAGCCGGATTGATTACATCCACATACTTTATCACAATCTGGGGGAGATTTAGAGACATTGCAACAAATATTTAATAATTCAAAGAAAAGGTTCATTGCCTTAAGACTGGCGGATAGCTGACGTAATTCCATATTTAAGAAGGATGACGGAACATGTGCAGAGAATTATAGCCCACTTAGCTTAACATTGGTGGTAGGAAACATAATGGGATCCCGACTAAAGGAGAGAATAGAAGAATATCTGGAAATTGAAAACAGATAATGAATAGGCAGCATGGATTTCGAAGTGGCAAATCTTGCTTGACCAACTGTGTTGAATTGTTTGAAGAGGTAGCAAATAGAATAGAAAATGTTAATGCAGTATACATAATATATCTGGTGTTTCAAAATGTGTTTGATAAGATATCCCATAATAGAGCAATGAATAAAGTTAGAGAATGCGGAATCAGGGGACAACTGGCAGAATAGGTTGCTAGATGGCCTCAAGACAGAAAGCAGACAGTGGAAGCAAAGGGTAATTACTCAGAGTGGCAGAGGTTGGGATGTGGTGTTCCACAAGGATTAGTGATGGGATCACTGATATCTAAAATCTACATTAACGATTTGGACTTAGGAATTAAAAAAAAAAAATCTAAATCTGTGGATGGCACTGAATTGAGGTTGGATAGTCAGTACTGAGGAAGCCTGCAACAAATTAGAGGCGGACATGAATAAACATACAGAATGGCAAATACTAGGCGAATGAAGGTCACTTAATTCTTGGGAGGTGTAAGTCTTGGTGGGGAAAGGGTAAAAAAGGATCTCGGAGTGCAAATCCACCAGTCACTAATAGTTCCACAACAGATTAGCAATACGATATAAAAGAAAAAAAAGCAGACAATGAAAGCGAGCTCTCGGCTTTATTTCTCAAGGGAGAGAATTGATAAGTCGGCAAGTTACTCGAAATCTTATCAAACATATTTACCAAAAGAGCAATGTGAATGTGGGACTCGCTATCCCAGGGAGAGGCTGAAGGAAATAGTATCGATACATTTCATGAGAAGGTAGACAGGCATATGAGAGAGAAGGCAGTGGAGGATTATGGTGAGAGATTTAGATGAGGAAAGGTGGGAGGTTTCTTGACTGGAGCACAAATGCCAGCTGAACTGGTTGTCTGAATGGCCCGTTTCTGTGCTCTATGTATTCATACACAAAGCTTAGAATTTGCTCTTGCTCTTGCTCATATAATGGACAATTACGTAACTCTTTCCAAAGGAAATGTGTCCACTTAGGGCCCATCCATTTCTCATCTACATTTGTCCTTCAGTGCGATCATTTAAAAACACAGCATTAGTTCCCAAATGTGTGCTGAAAATATCCAGCTTTAGTTTACCCATAATACTTATCTTGGCATCTTCAATGTCTTTTAATTGTCGGTCTGATTTTCTGATATTTAGCACATGATGAACAGAAATATCCTCAACTGAATACAGGGAAGACAGCAGCCATTGTTCTTTAGTCCACACTGCAAATGATCTTGTCTAGTCACAGCTCCCTCCGTCTGACCGGTAACTGTCGGAGGATGATAAAGACTGTTTACACCATTGGTGTCATATTTACATCCGAGATGTGCATCTGACCACATATCTACAGCGTCACTGAGACTGCCTACTTCCATCACTGGAACATCACCTGATTCTGTTCCTATCTCTGCCCAGCGGCTGTTATACTTTCATCTATGCATTTATTTACCCCATACCATTTTCAACATATTGCTAGCGGGCTTTTCATTTTCATTACGTCGGAGTGATCGTTGTCGATGTAGTGTGCTTGTTTTTTTCGAGTGAGGGTAACTAATATAAAGGATCAACGGTATATCTGTGTACCGACTTAACCCCTGCATAAATCAGGGCTCTTTGGAATGTATCAGCTCTGTGTGTCTGTCAGAGCTATGTGTTGAAGAGCAACTGAAGTCATTCCCTCTCACCGATGTGGGATGTCCAGTAGCCATTCAAACAGAACGGATTTACTATTCTGCGATTGCAGTTTTTGGAGTTCCTAATGAACTGTTATATCATTTGTTAGTAGGGTATAACGTTGCCAACTGTGTTGCGGCATTGAAATCATACTTTTTCTACCATGTTTTCACACAGCGACTTGAATAATTGAAAATGTTATGCCTGTTCCCTTTTAGTTTTCTGACACCTGCATTATGTGTACTCATCTCTGTGCATTCTACACTGGCATTGCTAACGAATGTATTGGAATCAAATGTCTGTCCAAAGATCAAGTATGAAACCAACATATTTTGCAGCAGTTTCATGTTGTGGGATTAACCTCGTCTGGATTTTATTTCATAAATGTTTTCAATGATTGCAAACGAGACAGCTCACGACTTGAGTGTAGCAAGTTACTAGATTAATGTGCTTCCACCCCAATAATCTGCTTCCGTTTGAACAGGCGTTCAATGTATTAACTTGTTATGAATTTCGTGTGTGTCTCATGCAGCTTCAGAGGTCTGGCTATTGAACTGAGTTTACTGTTGATGCGAACGCATCTTCTTGCAGGATTTACCGTGAATGAATAAACGTATTGTCACTAAAATTCATTATAAAATGAAATGTTTTTAGTTATGTTGTATCAATTTTCAGTATTGGTATCATGGGAATCTTTATTTACCTCAAGATTATGAAGTGGCAATGAATCATGGTCAGTCCTACTAATACTGACATGGACAGATGCATCTGCATCTTTTGCCTCTTATTGGTTCCCTCACCAACTGCCGCAGACCCAGTCTAAATGGTTTGCTCGGCCATTTCAGAGGGCATTTAAGAATCAACCACTTTGTTGTGGGCCTGAGGTCACATGACGGCCAGATCAGGTAAGGACAGCAGATTTCCTTCCCTAATGGGCATTAATGAACCGGATGTGTTTTTAACCACAATCAGCAATAGTTTCATGGCATGAAAACAGGATATGCTGGACATTCTCAGCAGGTTTGTATGCATCTGTGGAGAGAGAAGCAGAGTTCACGTTTTAGGTCAGTAACCATTGATCAGAACTAGTCTGATGTCCATCATTAAACTTGCTTTGTTTAAAATTCCAGATCTATCAATTTAACACAAATTACACTTTTACATCACGTGGGGTTCGAACCCATGTACCCAAACCAATACCCTGGGTCTTTGGGTTAATAGGTCAATGACAATACCACAGCACCTTCACCCCCCAAGTTCCATGAGGTGTGGCATCCATGTGCTAACTCTGCACGGTAGAACTACAAAAACATCAGTTTAGATTGTTCTGAGGTCTGCCTGGATGAGGACTTCGCTCCTGTTTATTCCATGTTTTGAATATGAAACGAGTAATATAGGGAAATGGGTGATGACTTGGACGATGATAAGAAACATCAAAATATTCCACACAGGTTTAAAACACTGACACTGACATAGCATCATTGGAAAACGCGAGTGATGAACAGAAATTTCAATTAGGATGGCAGAGATGAGCCTGATCCGAAAATCAGAGTTGAGAAACAGAGCAGAGAGCGCTAAGTCCAGAGATAAACTGTTATGAAAGAGACTGCAAGTGAATGTTAAATAGAGGGGGAAGACAAGCGAGATCAAAGGAAATAGAGATTCATATTCCGTGGTGACATGACTACCTAGAACTGTACTCCAGAGAGAATGTTGTCACGGAGACTGCCATCAATGCAGCCCAGCCATTGCCAGTCATGGATGAGCTGGACATACAGCCAACCAGATCCGTACTCAGTGATGCCATTGATTCTCTGGCCAGCGGAAAAGCCCCAGGAAAAGACAGCATTGCCGTGAACAACAGATGCCCCTCTACATTGTTTTCATTGATCTCACCAAAGCCTTTGACCTCGTCAGCAGACGTGGTCTCTTCAGACTACTAGAAAAGATTGGATGGCCACCAAAGCTACTAATTATCATCACCTCATTCCATGACAATATGAAAGGCACAATTCAACATGGTGGCTCCTCATCAGACCCCTTTCCTATCCTGAGTGGCGTGAAACAGGGCTGTGTTCTCGCACCCACTCTTTTTGGGATTTTCTTCTCCTTGCTGCTTTCACATGCGTTCAAGTCCTCTGAAGAAGGAATTTTCCTCCACACAAGATCAGGGGGAAGGTTGTCCAACCTTGCCCGTCTAAGAACGAAGTCCAAAGTACGGTAAGTCCTCATCAGGGAACTCCTCTTTGCTGACGATGCTGCTTTAACATCTGACTCTGAAGAGTGTCTGCAGAGTCTCATTGACAGGTTTGCAGCTGCAGGCAACGAATTTGGCCTAACCATCAGCCTCAAGAAAACGGACATCATGGGGCAGGACGTCAGAAATGCCCCATCCATCAATATTGGCGACCACGCTCTGGCAGTGGTTCAAGAGTTCACCTACCTAGGCTCAAATATCACCAATAACCGGTCTCTCGATGCAGAAATCAACAAGCGCATGGGAAAGGCTTCCACTGCTATGTCCAGACTGGCCAAGAGAGTGTGGGAAAATGGTGCACTGACACGGAACACAAAGGTCCGAGTTTATCAGGCCTGTGTTCTCAGTACCTTGCTCGATGGCAGCGAGGCCTCGACAACGTATGTCAGCCAAGAGTGACGTCTCAATTCATTCCATCTTCGCTGCCTCCGGAGAATCCTTGGTATCAGGTGGCAGGACTGTATCACCAACACAGAAGTCCTCGAGGCGGCCATCATCCCCAGCTTATACACACTACTGAGTCAGCAGCGCTTGAGATGGCTTGGCCATGTGAGCCGCATGGAAGATGGCAGGATCCCCAAAGCCACATTGTACAGCGAGCTCGCCACTGGTATCAGACCTATCGGCCGTCCATGTCTCCGCTTTGAAGACGTCTGCAAACGCGAAATGACATCCTGTGATATTGATCATAAGTCGTGGGAGTCAGTTGCCAGCGTTCGCCAAAGCTGGCGGGCAGCCAGAAAGACGGGGCTAAAGTGTGGCGAGTCGAAGAGACTTAGCAGTTGGCAGGAAAAAAGACAGAGGCGCAAGGGGAGAGCCAACTATGCAAGAGCCCCGACAAACAAATTTCTCTGCAGCACCTGTGAAAGAGCCTGTTACTCTAGAATTGGCCTTTATAGCCACTCCAGGCGCTGCTTCACAAACCACTGACCACCTCCAGGCGCTTATCCATTGTCTCTCGAGATAAGGAGGCCGAAGAAGGTGAATAATTCGCAAAAAAATGATATAGTAGAAATTCCACGGCAATTAAACATGCGAAATGTTGCTATCAGATTTTGTGTATGATCCCCGATCCTCAACCCGTCTTGGTGAATGCTCCTTTTCTTTATTTTATGCCACATACATAAATACAAGGCAAATAAAATGATAGAATTGAATCAGTTAAGTAGGGCTGGCATTGAATTAATAGGATACTGTATGTTATGAAGCTGTGACTGTTAAATATAATACTGAATGAAGCGGATTTTATTGATCTGTATTAATACCGTTTTGACTGAATGTGTTGCGTACATTTATTGAACAGATTATGTTCCCAAGGAGCTTTCCAGAGATCTCAGTAAGAAGAGACATTAGCCATGGAATGTAATCATTCCCTTTATGTTACGTGGATTTAAAGCTGATTTTCTTTAACAAACGATGGTTGTCCGGCCCTCCGGTCAAAGGCAGCGGAAAAGCGTGCATTAAAAGAGTGTCTTTAAGATACAAAGGCGCTGAAGAAGAACAATATCAACAAAAACATTTATGGCACAGAACTACAGATGCAGCATCAAGACGGGTGACAAAAAGATTTGCTGAAGAATTAGGTTATATGGATCATCTTAAAAAGAATTGAAAGAGAGAGAAAGGCAGAGAGGCAGATAGATGTAAGGAGAGAACTCCAGAGTTTAGGCTTAAGAGAGATGAAAGGAATGCCGCAATTGATGGAGAAATACAGATCAGGGTTGAACTAGCCGGGCCTTTGTGAAGATGTTCCAGGACAATGCAGGCATCTACATGGCAATGTGGAAGATTCTCCAGCTGTGTGCTATACACAAAAAGCAAGGCAGATCAGATCCGACCAATTACAGGTGTATCAGAGGTGTCATCGTTAGTGATATCAACTGGCACTGGCTCAACAACAACCTACTGACCGATGCTCAGATTGGGTTCCCACAGGTGAGGTCCCAGAGGACTGGAGAATAGCCAATGTTGTTCCTTTGTTTAAGAAGGGTGGTAAGGATAATCCAGGAAAAGATAAGCCGGTGAGCCTTACATCAGTGGTAGGGAAACTATGAGAGAGAATTCTTCGGGACAGGATTTGCTCCCATTTGGAAACAAACGAACATATTAGCGAGAGACAGCATGGTTTTGTGAAGGGCAGGTCGTGTCTTACGAATTTGATTGAGTTTTTTGAGGAAGTGACGAAGATGATTGATGAGGGAAGGGCGGTGGATGTTGTCTATATGGACTTTAGTAAAGTCTTGGACAGGGTCCCGCATGGCAGACTAGTGCAAAAGGTGAAGTCACACGGAATCAGAGGTGAGCTGGCAAGATGGATACTGAATTGGCTCAGTTCCAGAAGACAGAGGGTAACAGTGGACGGGTGTTTTTCTGAATGGAGGGATGTGACTAGTGGTGTTCTGCAGGGATCAGTGCTGGGACCTTTGCTGTTTGCAGTATATATAAATGATTTGGAGGAAAACGTAGCTGGTCTGATTAGTAAGTTTGCGGACAACACAAAGGTTGGTGGAGTTGCGGATAATGATGAGGATTGTCAAAGGATACAGCAGGATATAGATTGGTTGGAGACTTGGGCGGAGAAATGGCAGATGGATTTTAATCCGGACAAAAGTGAGGTAATGCATTTTGGAAGGTCTAATGCAGGTGGGAGGTATACAGTAAATGGCAGAACCCTTAGGAGTATTGATAGGCAGAGAGATCTGGGCGTACAGTTCCACAGGTCACTGAAAGTGGCAACGCAGGTGGATAAGGTAGTCAAGAAGGCATACGGCATGCTTGCCTTCGTCGGTCGGGGCATAGAGTATAAAAATTGTCAAGTCATGTTGCAGCTGTACAGAACCTTAGTTCGGCCACACTTAGAATATTGCGTGCAATTCTGGTCGCCACATTACCAGAAGGACGTGGAGGCTTTGGAGAGGGCACAGAGGAGGTTTACCAGGATGTTGCCTGGTCTGGAGGGCATTAGCTGTGAGGAGAGGTTGGATAAACTCGGATTGTTTTCACTGGAACGACAGAGGTGGAGGGGCGACATGATAGAGGTTTACAAAGTTATGAGCGGCACGGACAGAGTGGATAGTCAGAAGCTTTTTCCCAGGGTAAACGAGTCAGTTACTAAGGGACATAGGTTTAAGGTGCTAGGGGCAAATTTTAGAGGGGATGTGCGAGGCAAGTGTTTTTACACAGAGGTTGGTGAGTGCCTGTTACTTGCTGCCAGGGGAGGTGGTGGTAGCAGATACGATAGCGACGTTTAAGAGACATCTTGACAAATATATGAATGGGAAGGGAATAGAGGGATATGGGCCCCGGAAGTGCAGAAGGTGTTAGTTTAGGGAGGCATCAAGATCGGCGCAGGCTTGGAGGGCCGAATGGCCTGTTCCTGTGCTGTACTGTTCTTTGTTGTTTTGTTGTTGGAACTAAAGCTTCACATCTCATTCTAACCTTCCTCTAAACATGGACAAGAAAGCTGAATTGCGGAGATGGGATCAGAGCGACTGCCATTCAAATAGACTCGTCTACATGGACTCCAGACCAAGACATCGTGTTTGACTTTTAACTGTCCTGTGAGTTGCCTAGCAAGCCATTGAGTTTTGCAAAACGACTGCACAATTGTTGTAAAGATTATTCTTCTTCTTTGGCCTACTTGTCTCGGGAGACAATGGGTACGCACCTGGAGGTGATTAGTGGTTTGTGGAGCAGCGCCTGGCGTGGCTATCAAGGCCAATTCGAGAGTGACCGACTCTTCCACAGGTACTACAGATCAAATTGGTTGTTGGGGCTGTTACACAGTTGGCTCTCCCCTTGTGCTTCTGTCCTTTTTCCTGCCAAATGCTAAGTCTCTTCGACTCGCCACTCTTTAGCCCTGCCTTTATGGCTGCCCGCCAGCTCGGCGATCACTGGCAACTGACTACCACGACTTGTGATCAATGTCGCAGGACTTCATGTCGCGTTTGCAGACGTCTTTAAAGCTGAGACATGGACGGCCGGTGGGTCTGATACCAGTGATGAGCTGGACAAAAACACCTGACATCGACCGAGTCATTGGAAACGGCAATGGCAACACCAACCCTGTCGAGACTGAAAAGTTCTCCTCACCAACTTTGGCTTATGCCAACATTGGGAGAGCTGTCCCACAGATTAGTCAATCAACAGCCTGACATAATCATAGTCACGGAAATATACCATCAAAGAAATGAACCAATCACCGCTACCTCTATTCCTGGGTATGTCTTGTACCACCGGCAGGGCAAACTTTCTGGAGTTGGGGGCACAAGTGCCTACAGTGTAGAGTGATTTGTCATGGGAGTCATAGACATTGACTCTGGATCCCATGAAGTCTCACGTCAGCCAGTCAAACATGGGCAAGATAACTTCCTGCTGATTACCATCGACTGCCAGACCTCAGACAATGAATCAGTATTCCTCGATGTTGAACACGATCTGGATGAAATAATGAGGGTGGCAAGGGCACAGAATGCACTTTGTGTGGGGGACTTCAATGTTCATCACCAAGTGCGGCTCAGTCGCTACTGACAGTGCTGGCCGAGAACTGAAGGACATATCTGCCAGACTTGGCCTTTGGCAGGAGTTGAGTGAAACAACAAGAGGCAAAAAGCCTACCAGACCTTGTTCTCACCAATCTACCGGTTACAGATGCATCTCTGTGACAGTATTGGTCGGAGCGACCACCTCACAGGTCTTGTGGAGACAAAGTCCCGTCTTCATACGGAGGATTCCTTCCATCGTGCTGTCTTCACTTCCAAGGTGCTCAATGGAATAGATTCTGAACAGATCTGGATCTCAAAATTGGGACTCCATGAAGCTTTGTGGACTATCAGCAGCAGAATTGAATTTATCCAGAATCTGTAACATCATGATCCGGTATATCGCTCACTGTACCATTGCGATCAACCCTCATACAATGAAGAGTGCAGGCGGGCATTCCAGGAGCAACACCAGGCATACCTCAAAATGAGGATGAAAACTGGTGAAGCTAATACACAGGACTACTTGCGTGCCAAACAGCGTAAACAGCATGCAATAGACAGAGCTAGGTTATCCCGTAGACAACGGATCAGATCTAAGCTCGGTAGTCCAGCCAAATTCATTCGGGAATGATGGTGAACAAGTAAGCAACTAATGGGAAGACGTGCTCCTCGAAAATCCTACTCCTCATCTCAATGATGGACGAAACCAGCAGGTCGGCTAAAAACACAAGGCTGAAGATTTCAATCAACTTTATCCAGGCATCTTGCCTCCTCCTGAGGTACCCAGCATCAGAGATGCCAGACTTCAGCCAATTCGATTCACTCCACGTAATATAAAAATGATAAAGACACTGTATTTGACAAAAGCTATTGCTCTAACAAAATCCCGACTGTAATATTGAAGCCTGATGCTGGAGAAATAGCTACACTCATAGCCAAGCTATTGCACTGGAGCTACAATGTTGGCATATACGCAACAATGTGGAAAATCTTCATGATATTTCCAGTCCAAAAAATCAGTGCAAATCGAATCTGGCCAATTATCACCATCAGTCCAAAGAACAAAGAAAATTACAGCACAGGAACAGGCCCTTCGGCCCTCCAAGCCTGCGCTGATTCAGATCCTCTACCTAAATATGTCGCCTATTTTCTAAGGGTCTGTATCTCATTGCTTCCTGCCCATTCATGTATCTGTCTTGATACATCTTAAAAGACGCTCCCGTGTTCGCATCTAACACCTCCGCTGGCAATGCGTTCCAGGCACCCACCATCCTCTGCGTAAAGAACTTTCCACGCATCTCCCCCCTAAACTTTTCCCCTCTCACATTGAACTCGTGACCCCTAGTATTTGAATCCCCCACTCATGGAAAAAGCTTCTTGCTATCCACCCTGTCTATACGTCTCATGGTTTAGTGCACCTCAATCAGGTCCCCCTCAACCTCCGTCTTTCTAATGAAAATAATCCTAATCTAATCAACCTCTCTTTATAGCTAGCGCCCTCCATACCAGGCAACATCCTGGTGAACCTCCTCTGCACCCTCTCCAAAGCATCCACTTCCTTTTGGTAATGTGGCGACCAGAACTGCACGCAGTATTCCAAATGTGGCCGAACCAAAGTCCTATACAACTGTAACATGACCTGCCAACTCTTGTACTCAATACCCCGTCCGATGAAGGAAAGCATGCCGTATGCCTTCTTGACCACTCTATTTACCTGCGTTGCCACCTTCAGGGAACAATGGACCTGGACACCCAAATCTCTCGGTACATCAATTTTCCCCAGGACTTTTCCATTTACTGTATAGTTCACTCTTGAATTGGATCTTCCAAAATGCATCACCTCGCATTTGCCCTGATTGAACTCCATCTGCCATTTCTCTGCCCAACTCTCCAATCTATCTATATTCTGCTGCATTCTCTGACAGTCCCCTTCACTATCTGCTACTCAACCAATCTTAATGTCGTCTGCAAACTTGCTAATCAGACCACCTATATTTTCCTCCAAATCATTTATGTATATCACAAACAACAGTGGTCCCAGCACGGATCTCTGTGGAACACCACTGCTCACACGTCCCAATTTTGAGAAACTCCCTTCCACTGCTACTTTCTGTCCCCTGTTGCCCAGCCAGTTCTTTATCCATCTAGCTAGTGCACCCTGGATCCCATGCGCCTTCACTTTCTCCATCAGCCTACCATGGGGAAGCTTATCAAACGCCTTACTGAAGTCCATGTATATGACATCGACAGCCCTTCCCTCATCAATCAACTTTGTCACTTCCTCAAATAATTCTATTAAGTTGCTAAGACATGACCTTCCCTGCACAAAACCATGTTGCTTATCACTGATAAGCCCATTTTCGTCCAAATGGGAATAGATCCTATCCCTCAGTATCTTCTCCAGCAGCTTTCCTACCACTGACGTCAGGCTCACCAGTCTTTAATTACTTGGATTATCCCTGCTACCCTTCTTAAACAAGGGGACAACATTAGCAATTCTCCAGTCCTCCGGGACCTCACCCGTGTTTAAGGATGCTGCAAAGATATCTGTTAAGGCCCCAGCTATTTCCTCTCTCACTTCCCTCAGCAACCTGGGATAGATCCGATCCGGACCTGGGGACTTGTCCACCTTAATACCTTTTAGAATACCCAACACTTCCTCCCTCCTTATGCCGACTTGACCTAGAGTAATCAAACATCTGTCCCTAACCTCAACATCCGTCATGTCCCTCTCCTCGGTGAATACCGATGCAAAGTATTCGTTTAGAATCTCACCCATTTTCTCTGACTCCAAACATAACTTTCCTCCGTTGTCCTTGAGTGGGCCAATCCTATCTCTGGTTACCCTCTTGCTCCTTATATATGAATAAAAGGCTTTGGGATTTTCCTTAACCCTGTTTGCTAAAGATATTTCATGACTCCTTTTAGCCCTCTTAATTCCTCGTTTCAGATTGGTCCTACATTCCCGATATTCTTCCAAAGCTTCGTCTTTCTTCAGCCGCCGAGACCTTATGTATGCTTCCTTTTTCCTCTTAGCTAGTCTCACAATTTCACCTGTCATCCATGGTTCCCTAATCTTGCCATTTCTATCCCTCATTTTCACAGGAACATGACTCTCCTGCACGCTAATCAACCTCTCTTTAAAAGCCTCCCACATATCAAACGTGGATTTACCTTCAAACAGCTGCTCCCAATCTACATTCCCCAGCTCCTGCCGAATTTTTGTGGAGTTGGCCTTCCCCCAATTTAGCACTCTTCCTTTAGGACCACTCTTGGCTTTGTAAATGAGTATTCTAAAACTTACGGAATTGTGATCACTATTCCCAAAGTAGTCCCCTACTGAAACTTCAACCACCTGGCCGATCTCATTCCCCAACACCTGGTCCAGTATGGCCCCTTCCCGAGTTCGACTATTTACTTACTGCTCTAGAAAACCCTTTTGGATGCTCCTTACAAATTCTGCTCCATCTGGACCTCTAACAATAAGTGAATCCCAGTCAATGTTAGGAAAATTAAAATCTCCTATCACCACCACCCTGTTGCTCCTACATCTTTCCATAATCTGTTTATATATTTGTACCTCTATCTCACGCTCGCTGTTGGGAGGCCTGTAGTACAGCCCCAACATTGTTACCGCACCCTTCCTATTTCTGAGTTCTGCCCATATTGCCTCACTGTTCGAGTCCTCCATAGTGCCCTCCTTCAGCACAGCTGTGATATCCTCTTTGACCAGTAATGCAACTCCTCCACCCCTTTTACCTCCCTCTCTATCCCGCCTGAAGCATCGATATCCTGGGATATTTAGTTGCCAATCATGCCCTTCCCTTATCCAAGTCTCAGTAATAGCAATAACATCATTCTCCCAGGTACTAATCCAAGCCCTAAGTTCATCTGCCTTACCTACTACACTTCTTGCATGAAAACAAATGCACCTCAGACCACCAGTCCCTTTGCTTTCATCATCTTCTCCCAGCCTACTCTTTCCCTTAGTCACGCTGACTTCATTATCTAGTTCCTTCAGGCTTTAGTTACTACCTCCTTACTGTCCGCTGACCCCCTCATTTGGTTCCCAACCCCCTGCCACATTAGTTTAAACCCTCCCCAACAGCGTTAGCAAAAGCACCCCCAAGGACATTGGTTCCAGTCCGGCCCAGGTGTAGACCGTCCAATTTGTAATAGTCCCACCTCCCCCAGAACCGGTCCCAATGTCCCAAAAATCTGAACCCCTCCCTCCTGCACCATCTCTCAAGCCACGCATTCATCCTAACTATTCTTTCATTTCTACTCTGACTATCACGTGGCACTGGTAGCAATCCTGAGATTACTACCTCTGAGGTCCTACTTTTTAACTTGGCTCCTTACTCCCTAAATTCTGCTTGCAGGACCTCTTCCCATTTTTTACCTATATCGTTGGTGCCTATGTGCACAACAACAACTGGCTGTTCACCCTCCCCCTTCAGAATGTTCTGCAGCTGATCTGAGACATCCCTGACCCGTTATCCTGGGAGGCAACATACCATTCGGGAGTCTCGTTTTCGACCACAGAACCGCCTATCTACTCCCCTTACAATCGAATCCCCTATGACTATAGCCCTTCCACTCTTTTTTCCGCCCTTCTGAACAGCAGAGCCAGCCACGGTGCCATGAACCTGGCTACTGCTGCCTTACCCTGGTGAGCCATCTCCCTCAACAGTATCCAAAACGGTATACCTGTTGTGGAGGGAGATGACCGCAGGGGACACCTGCGCTGCCTTCCTGCTCTTTCTCAGCCTTTTGTTCACCCGTTCCCTTTCTCCCTCAGCAATCCTAATCTGCGGTGTGACCAATTCGCTAAACGTGCTATCCACGACATCCTCAGCATCGCGGATGCTCCAAAGTGAGTCCAGCCGCAGCTCTAGAGCCGTCATGCTGTCTAACAAGAGCTGCAGCTGGCCACACTTCCTGCCCGTGAAGGAATCAGGGACATCAACCGTGTCCCTGAGCTCCCACATTGAGCAAGAGGAGCATCACACGTGTCTGTGATCTCCTGCCGTTTTTAATCTTAAGCTTAACTTAGTCTGAAACTTAGAAAAAATGAAAAAGGAACGAAAAGTTTCTACCAATCACACAATAAAAAAAAGTAGAAAAAGCCTTACCTTATCTGCACACCACCGAGTCCTAGAGAAGGAGGGCGGGTGGGAGACACTACCCGTGTAGTTTCTCGGGTTCAGAAAAGGCCCAAATATATAGGGTTTTATTTACTCAGCAGCCCCTTGTTCCGTCGAAAACAAAAGGGAATTAAGTTTAAGCTGAAACTGACCTTCCCAAATGCTCACTCGCTCGCACTCTCTGCTCCTGAATAAGCTGCTGCAATGAAAGGTAAGTTATTTTAAACGACCCAAATATATAGGGTTTTACTTTCTCAGCAGCCCCTGGGTCCGCCAAAAACAAAAGGGAATTAAGTTTAAGCTGAAACTGACCTTTCCAGTTGCTCACTCGCTCGCACTCTCTGCTCCCGAATAAGCTGCAGCAGTAAAGTGATGGAAAATGCTTTTGAAAATACATTCAACCGGCACTGAAACAAAATAACCTGTTCACTGCCGATCAGTTTGCATTCCACAAGCACCGCTCGGCTCCTGACTTCATTGTAGACTTGGTCCTAATATGGACAAAAGAGGTTAACTCGAGAGATGAGGTGAGACTGAATGCCCTTGATATCAAGGCATTTGACCAAATGCGCTATCAAGGAGGCCAGGCAAGATTGTAGTCAGTGAGAATCATGGGGAAATTCTCCACTGGTTGGAGTTATACCTAGTACAGAGGTTATTGTTGTTGAAGGTCAATTATATCAGTCCCAGGACATTACTGCAGGAGTTCTTCAAGATAATGTCAAAGTCCCAACCATCTTCAGTTGTTTCATCAATGACCTTCGCTCAACCATAAATCAGAAGTGCTGCTGTTCACTGATGATAGTATGATATTCAGGACCACTCACAACTGATTTGTTCCTGAAGCAGTTCGCACTCAGATGCAACAAGACCTAGCCAACATTCAGGCTTGGGCTGCTAAGTGACAAGTAACATTCTCGCCAGACAGGTTTAAGGCGACGGATCTCTCAACAGAAGAGAATCTAGCCATTTCTTCTTGACATTCAACGGCATTACCATCGCTGAATCCGGTGAAAGAATATTAATTTCTTGAAAAAATATCCGCCAGGTCCTATTGGCTGACGATCTCTGGAAATGCTAACTGTTAATGAATGCATAGTCTAATTTTGACAGCTGTACCTTCAACTGTATCCATGCTTCAGAATGTACCCCAAAGATTCTGAGTTTCCCTCTCTTTCTTTCAGACATTCATATATCCCATCTCTTGTTCCAAGGTTTTTATCAGAAATATAAATCATTTCTTCTTTGGCTAGGTATCTATTTCTGACTTGCTGTACTTATGTGGCATTCGATATTTAATTTGTTAAAATTGTAATATAAATAACAGAAATATTATTATCTTTTGCCATCCTCCGCGATATTATTCTCACAATTGTTTTACATTCATTCAGACAAATACATCTCCTTTTCCTGCTATTGCTTCCGTCTGAAATCCAATCATTTACCACGATTTGTGCCACTTGTGATATATTCTTGTTTATTTTGCCTGGATAGGTTCAGCTCCGACCATCTCCTCTTGACATTCACCGGCATTACCATTGGTAAATCCCCCACCAGTGACATCCTGGGGTTTGGCATTGACCTGAGACATAGCTGCACCAGCCACATAAATGCTATGACTGCCTGTAAGAGGCTGGGAATTCTGTATCAATAACGCACCTCGCCAAATCCTTCCAACTGTTACGTCATGAGTACGATGTAACAATCTCCAATTTCCGTGATACCTTCTGCTCCGAAAACAAACCAGCAACACAAGACCATCCAAGACAAAGCATTCCATCTACCACCTTAAACATTCACTCCCTCCACTACCAGTGCACAGTAGCAGCAGTGTGTACTATCTACAAGATGCCATGCAGGAACTCACCAAGGCTCCATCGACAGCGCCTTCCAAACCCATGACCTCTACCATCTAGAAGAATAAGAGCTCCAGACACAAGGGAGCACTACCACCTGTGAGTTTCCCTCGAAGACAGAAACCATTGTGACATTGAACTATACCACCAGTCTTTCACAGTCATTCGGTCAAAAACATGGAACTCCCTTCCTAACAGATATTTGGGTGCACCTGCACTGCATCAACTTAGAGATGCTGACTAAATGTTGGCCAGGCCTGCAACACTCACATCCGAAGATGGAATAAAAATGCAAAGAGAATCCATAACTTGAAAGATGAATAGAAAGGTCAAATAATTTTTGGGAGACACATGTCAATGGAAATAAAGTTCCAGTAATAGTTGAGCATGATGGGCAGAGGGAATTCAGAAAGTGAGAAAAAAAGGGCTCGAGTAAAGTAATGATGGCGAGAAAACAAAAGAGAAAAGCCCAAAAAAGGAAACCAATAGCTGGCAAATATAAATTTACTTTAAAAGTTGTGTATAAAGTAATGCATTTAAGAAATAAACAGAGCACGAGATGGGCTACCGGGAATGAAAACGAGGTCCATATGAAAAGATAGATAGCGAAAAAACACGGTGACTGAGACTATGCAGTCATGGGAATGAAAATTAGAATACATAACGTGGATACCGATAGAGAAAGGGAAATAAGTATATTTCAATATATTAATTCTTGGTACATCAGTATCACATCAAAGGGCGGGCGCTTTTTGCAAATCCCTACTTGCCCTAGGAAGGTGGTATAACCACTTCAGACGGCAGTTAGGTTCAAATACCATGTGCCATATAATTGGAGTCACATTTAGGGTGAAGGGGCAACTTCCCTTCCATAGAGGGCATTAATGAACCAGTTGGATTGTTATGACAATAAAACAACTTCCTTATTACTTTGACTGATACCACATTGTTAACTCCAGTTTTTATAAAGTGAGTACATATGCACAAAGTGTCTTGGTGTGATTAGACTTCCGATAACATCCAGATTATGAAGCCATTCCTCTGGATTTCTTGCCCCGTGCTATAACGAATACAGCAGCCTGCCCTTGTCGGGAGAGGAGCAGAACAAATGTCGAAGGGAGTGATGGAAGTAGAGAAATAGTACGTATATAGAGAGAGAAAATCAAAAAAATAAACTCTCCAAAGAGGAAGATAGAAAACAGGAATTAAACAAGTACAAGTTAAATGGCAAATCAGATCTAAAATCAGAGTGAGTTCAGTTGTATTCCAATGTATAAAATATACATTAAAACAAAATTATCTACACTATTATAGGATGGAATCCTAGTTATAAGTAAGTCTGAAGTTTAATACTGCTTTGCATTTTGAACATCAATTACTGTAGATTTATTAAGCAGGCAGCCTATGCAATGAAGGCTAAACATATACTTCTAGGGCTGCACCTACAGAGAAACGAGTTGGTGTTTGCATCGCAGTTCCTTACTTTGTATCAAGGTGATACGGCCTTATCAAATCCGAGGTATCAGCTCCAACTCAGGTTTTAAATTAGTTTCAATAAACACTTTGCATGACAAATGGCATTTTACTGCAGTAAATTGTGCGATAGTTAATTCGCAGTCCCATAGTACATGTATTTTACGAGTTTGTATCTCTTGCAAGACGATTTCTGGTTTAACAGGTAAGGCTTCATTTGACTATAGTCTAAAGAGAACCGAATAGATATATAGAATTCGTAGACTTCAGGAAAATCCGACCCAACATTTTCTTACAATTTGTCCTTAATTGAGTGCAGAATATCTAAAACCAGCATTAAACATTATTTTATCAGCAGCGTGTGTCAGCCGCGATCAATTCTGTTGTGCAGATATTTCATGGATTTTTCCTTTATGGCCAGGTGGTTGAAGTTTCAGTAGGGGACGACTTTGGGAATAGTGATCACAATTCCGTAAGTTTTAGAATACTCATGGACAAAGACGAGAGTGGTCCTAAAGGAAGAGTGCTAAATTGGAGGAAGGCCAACTATACCAAAATTCGGCAGGATCTGGGGAATGTAGATTGGGAGCAGCTGTTTGAAGGTAAAACCACATTTGATATGTGGGAGGCTTTTAAAGAGAGGTTGATTAGCGTGCAGGAGAGACATGTTCCTGTGAAAATGAGGGATAGAAATGGCAAGATTAGGGAACCATGGATGACAGGTGAAATTGTGAGACTAGCTAAGAGGAAAAAGGAAGCATACATAAGGCCGCGGCGGCTGAAGAAAGACAAAGCTTTGAAAGAATATCGGGAATGTAGGACCAATCTGAAACGAGGAATTAAGAGGGCTAAAAGGAGTCATGAAATATCTTCAGCAAACAGGGTTAAGGAAAATCCCAAAGCCTTTTATTCATATATAAGGAGAAAGAGGGGAACTAGAGAAAGGATTGGCCCACTCAAGGACAAAGGAGGAAAGTTATGCGTGGAGTCAGAGAAATTGGGTGAGATTTTAAACGAGACCTTTGCATCGGTATTCACCGAGGAGAGGGACATGACGGATGTTGAGGTTAGGGACAGGTGTTTGATTACTCTAGGTCAAGTCGGCATAAGGAAGGAGGAGGTGTTGGGTATTCTAAAAGGTATTAAGGTGGACAAGTCCCCAGGTCCGGATGGGATCTATCCCAGGTTACTGAGGGAAGTGAGAGAGGAAATAGCTGGGGCCTTAACAGATATCTTTGCAGCATCCTTAAACACGGGTGAGGTCCCGGAGGACTGGAGAATTGCTAATGTTGTCCCCTTGTTTAAGAAGGGTAGCAGGGATAATCCAGGTAGTTATAGACCGGTGAGCCTGACGTCAGTGGTAGGGAAGCTGTTGGAGAAGATACTGAGGGATAGGATCTATTCCCGTGTGGAGGAAAATGGGCTTATCAGTGATAGGCAACATGGTTTTGTGCAGGAAAGGTCATGTCTTACCAACTTAATAGAATTCTTTGAGGAAGTGACAAAGTTGATTGATGAGGGGAGGGCTGTAGATGTCATATACATGGACTTCAGTAAGGCGTTTGATAAGGTTCCCCATGGTAGGCTGATGGAGAAACTGAAGTCGCATTGGGTCCAAGTTGTACTAGCTAGATGGATAAAGAACTGGCTGGGCAACAGGAGACAGAGAGTAGCAGTGGAAGGGAGTTTCTCAAAATTGGGACGTGTGAACAGTGGTGTTCCACAGGGATCCGTGCTGGGACCACTGTTGTTTGTGATATACATAAATGATTTGGAGGAAAGTATAAGTGGTCTGATTAGCACGTTTGCAGACGACACTAAGATTGGTGGAGTAGCAGATAGTGAAGGGGACTGTCAGAGGATATAGCAGAATATAGATAGATTGGAGAGTTGGGCAGAGAAATGGCAGATGGAGTTCAATCAGGGCAAATACGAGGTCATGCATTTTGGAAGATCCAATTCAAGAGTGAATTATACAGTAAATGGAAATGTCCTGGGGAAAATTGATGTACAGAGAGATTTGGGTGTTCAGGTCCATTGTTACCTGAAGGTGGCAACGCAGGTAAATAGAGTGGTCAAGAAGGCATACGGCATGTTTTCCTTCATTGGACGGGGTATTGAGTACAAGAGTTGGCAGGTCATGTTACAGTTGTATAGGACTTTGGTTCGGCCACATTTGGAATACTGCGTGCAGTTCTGGTCGCCACATTACCAAAAGGAAGTGGATGCTTTGGAGAGGGTGCAGAGGATATTCACCAGGATGTTGCCTGGTATGGAGGGCGCTAGCTATGAAGAGAGGTTGAGTAGATTAGGATTATTTTCATTAGAAAGACGGAGGTTGAGGGGGGACCTGATTGAGGTGTACAAAATCATGAGAGGTATAGCCAGGGTGGATAGCAAGAAGCTTTTTCCCAGAGTGGGGGATTCAATTACTAGGGGTCACGAGTTCAAACTGAGAGGGGAATAGTTTAGGGGTGATCTGCGTGGAAAGTTCTTTATGCAGCGGGTGGTGGGTGCCTGGAACGTGTTGCCAGCGGAGTTGGTAGACGCGGGCATGATAGCGTCTTTTAAGATGGATCTAGACAGGTACATGAATGGGCAGGAAGTAAAGAGATACAGACCCTTAGAAAATATGCGACATGTTTAGATTGAGGATCTGGATCGGCGCAGGCTTGGAGGTCCGAGGGGCCCGTTCCTGTGCTGTAATTTTCTTTGTTCTTTGTTCTTTTGTATCACAAACATATCTTTGGCCTCCTTGTCTCGAGAGACAATGTGTATGCGCCTGGAGGTGGTCATTGGATTGCGAAGCAGCGCCTGAAGTGGCTATAAAAGCCAATTCTAGATTGACAGGCACTTCCACATGAGCTACAGCTAAAATTGGTTGTCGGGGCTGTTACACAGTCGGCTCTCCCCTTGCGCTTCTGTCTTTTTTCCTGCCAACTGCTAAGTCTCTTCGACTCGCCACATTTTAGCCCCGCCTTTATGGCTGCCCGCCAGCTCTGGCGATCACTGGCAACTGACTCCCATGACGCAGGACTCATGTCGCGTCTTTCAAGCGGAGACATGGACGGCCGGTGGGTCTGATACCAGTGATGAGCTCGCTGTACAATGTGTCCTTGGGAATCCCGCCATCTTCCATGCAGCTCACATGGCCAAGCCATCTCAAGCACCGCTGGCTCAGTAGTGTGTATAAGCTGGGGATGTTGGCCACCTCGAAGTCTTCTGTGTTGGAGATACTTTCCTGCCACCTGATGACAAGGATTCGCCGGAAGCAGCGAAGATGGAATGAATTGAGACGTCGCTTTTATCAGACATACGGTGTCCAGGCCTTGCTGCCGTCGAGCAAGGTACTGAGGGCAAAGGCTTGATACACTCGGACTTTTGTGTTCCGTGTCAGTGCGCCATTTTACCACACGCTTTTGGCCAGTCTGGGCATAGCAGTGGAAGCCTTTCCCATGCGCTTGTTGATTTCTGCATCGAGAGACAGGTTATTGGTGATAGTTGAGCCTAGGTAGGTGAACTCTTGAACCACTTCCAGAGCGTGGTGGCCGATATTGTTGGATCGAGCATTTCTGACGTCCTGTCCCATGATGTTCGTTCTCTTGAGGCTGATGGTTAGGCCAAATTCGTTGCAGGCAGCCGCAATCCTGTCGATGAGTTTCTGCAGACATTCTCATGTGTGATAAAAGCAAAATACTGCGGAGGCTGGAAATCTGAAATAAAAACAAGAAATGCTGGAACCACTCAGCAGGTCTGGCAGCATCTGTGAAAAGAGAAGCAGAGTCAACGTTTCGGGTCAGTGACCCTTCTTATGTGTAAGGTTTTAATGCAGCATCGTCGGCAAAGAGGGGTTCCCGGATGTGGGCATTTCATACTTTGGTCTTCGCTCTTAGACGAGCAACGTTGAACAACCTGTCTCCTGATCTTGAGTGGAGGAAAATTCCTTCTTCTGAAGACTTGAACTCACGTGAGAGCAGTAAGGAGAAGAAGATCTCAAACAGTGTGGGTGCGAGAACACAGCCTTGTTTCACGCCACTCAGGATAGGTAAGGGGTCTGATGAGGTGCTGCTATGCTGAATTGTGCCTTTTATATTGTCATGGAATGAGGTGATGATACTTAGTAGCCTTGGTGGACATCCGATCTTTTCTAGTAGTCTGAAGAGTCCACGTCTGCTGACGAGGTCAAAGGCTTTGGTGAGATCAATCAAAGCAACGTAGAGGGGCATCTGTTGTTCACGTCATTTCTCCTGTAGCTGGTGAAGGGAGAACAGCATGTCAATGGTAGATCTCTGTGCTCGAAAACCACATTGTGCCTCAGGGTAGACATGCTCAGCCAGCTTCTGGAGCCAGTTTAGAGCAACTCGAGCGAAGACTTTCCCCACTATGCTGAGCAGGGAGATTCCACGGTAGTTATTGCAGTCTCCGGCATCACCCATGTTCTTATAGAAGGTGATGATATTGGCAAACATTACGAATATAAATATACGTTGCAAAGCGAGCAGGACCTTGAGACTTGGGGCTGTGTGACCAGTGAGGAACGTACCAATACCGTATCAGTAGTACGATCAGAGGATATGTCGGATACATTAAAGATGTTTCCCTGCAAACAGGGTTGATAACTTGTTAGAAATTGCATACCCATGCTGAAAATGATCGCAAAACAACATCACCCTGAAGGAGCTATGCTAAATTGCACAAACACCAAATCAGCTAACTAGCATTCTACCTACTTAATGGCTGGAGTAACGAATGCATGCTGAAAAAGATTCATAATACACGATTCATCCCCCTAGGAAAACAGAACTGGAAAAATGATGGAAGGCTGAGGGAACTCATCGCACTGAAAGGAAGACTAACCAGGACTAAACTGATTAGTTTTGTTAGTTTTGAGATACAGCACTGAAACAGGCCCTTCGGCCCACCGTCCCGACCATCAACCACCCATAGGTGTAGTGTAGGATACTGATCCTACACTGATCCCATATTCCTACCACATCCCCACCTGTCCCTATATTTCCCTACCACTCACCTATACTAGGGGAATTTTTTTTATAATGGTCAATTTACCTACTAACCTGCAAGTCTTTTGGCAGGAAACCGGAGAAAACCCACGCAGACACAGGGAGAACTTGCGAACTCCACACAGGCAGTACCCAGAATTGAACCCGGGTCGCTGGAGCTGTGACGCTGAGGTGTTAACCACTGTGCCACTGTGCCGCCCATGATAGTGAGCGAGAGTCAGGACGGGGGAACAGAGCACTCATGATGTTCACCTGATAACAGAATCCGTGGGCCAGGATTGAGGTCTGGGAGAACTTATGATTCTCCCTGATATCACAGTGAATAGACCTACTCGGAGGACTGCTCACATTGGAAGATAAAAACAAACGGACAGGAGTCGGCTGTTCATAGCTGATCTGCAGCTAACGCCATTTACTCACATTTCCCCATATCATTTGACACCTATGGTTAACAAATATTTATCAACCAAAGTTTTAAAAATAATAATCAAGCCGGTGTGAATCGGCATTTGCAGAAGACAGTTCCAAAGTTTGAACAACTTTTGCATGAAGGAATATTTCTGCACCTCTCTCCTGAAAGATCTGTCTCTAATTTTTAAACTATGCCCCATATTGCGCTACTCCCTAAGCAGGAGAAATAATATCTCCATCTATTCTTTCCATGCCATCTAGCATATAAAATAAAATATGGCAAATCACCATTTAACTTCTAAATTCCAGGGAATTTAACCACAGATTGTGCAATATATCATCGTAACTTGAACCTTGGATTGCATTTTCAATCATCACTGCAGTCCCTCCATGGTCAAATAATTCTCGGTCAGGTGTTACCCAGAAATGTTTAGAGCTTCCGAGTGTGGTCCAACAAGGGCTTAGTATTGGCAAAGCATGACTTCTTTTTTTAAATTATTCATTCATGGGCTGTGGGCGTTTTTGGTTAGGCCAGCATTTATTGTCCATCCCTAATTGTCCTTGTGAAAGTGGGGGTCAGTTGCCTTCTTGAACCGCTGCAGTCCAAGTGGGGTAGGTCCACCCACAGTTTTGTTAGGAAGAAAGTTCCAAGATTTGACCCAGCGACAGTGAAGGAACGGCGATATAGTTCCAAGTCAAGATGGTGTGTGACTTGGAGGGGAACTTGCAGGTGGCGTTGTTCCCATGCGTTTGCTGTCCTTGTCCTTCTAGTTGGTCGAGCTCGCAGGTTTGGAAGGTGCTGTCTCAGGAGTCTTGGTGCGCTGCTGAAGTGCATCTTGTAGATGGTACACACTGCTGCTACTGTGCGTCGGTGGTTGAGGGAGTGAATGTTTGTGGATGGGGTGCCAATCAAGCGGGCTGCTTTGTCCTTGATGGCGTCGAGCTACTTGAGTGTTGTTGGAGCTGCATCCATCTATGCATTGGAGAGTATTCCATCACACTCCAGACGTGTGCCTTGTAGAGGGTGGACAGGCTTTGGGGAGACAGGGGATAAGTTGCTCGCCGCAGGATTACTAGCCCCTGACCTGCTCCTGCAGCCATGCTATTTATATGGTTACTCCAGTTCAATTTCTTATCAATACTAGCCCCCAGGATGTTGATAGTGGGGGATTCAGCGATGGTAATGCCATTGAATGTCAGGTGGAGATGGTTAGATTCTCTCTTGTTGGACATGGTCATTGCCTGGCACTTGTGTGACGCGAATGTTACTTGCCACTTATCAGCCCAAGCCTGGATATTGTACAGGTCTTGCTGCATTTCGACACGGACTGCTTCAGTATCTGAGGTGTCGCGAATGGTGCTGAACATTGTCCAATCATCAGCGAACATCTCCACTTCTGACCTTAAGGTTGAAGGAAGGTCATGGATGAAGCAGCTGAAGATGGTTAGGCCTAGGAGACTACCCTAAGGAGCTCCTGCAGTGATGTCCTGGAGCTCAGATGATTGACCTTCAACACGCACAACCATCTTCCTTTGTGCTAGGCATGACTACAACCAATGGAGAGTTTACCCTCTGATTCCCATTGACTGTAGTTTTGCTAGGATTCCTTGCCGCTATTCTCGGTCGAATGCTGTCTTGATGTCAAGGGCAGTCACTCATGTATTTTAGTGTTCTCGATATAAACGCTGCATTCCATTTGTCATTTTGATTATTTGCTGCCTCTGTTCATGACATGTAAATGATCCTTCTACCAGGACATTCAAGTCTTTTTTGCCCTCTACTGTTTCTCTCTCCTCACCATTCAGAACGTGATGCTTTGATGCTTTTCAGTTCCAAAGTAGATGCCATCCCGTTTTCTACCATGCCATCCATTTTCCACCGTTTTGTTCATTCGCTGAATACATCAATATGTCTTTGAAAATTCATGCTTACATCTACATTGCATACACTGTTGCCTATCTTTGTGCCATCGCAGATTTGGATATGTGGATTTCTATCCTATCAGCTTGTAAGATTATTAGGTTACTAAAAGTTACTAACCAGAGTACTCAATGTTCAAATCCAGTTATTATAAACTAGCAACTAAATTATTATCATAAACTTGCATTTAGATTTATTAGAACCTTTCTTTGTAGCATGGAAAAGTAGAAAAAAAAGACTTAGGAAATAAGGCACATTGAAGCCAAGATGTCAAGCCAGCAGGATTCTGGGAAATTGCGTCCAGCATTAAAATGTTTACTTGCAGTAGAAGGGTGAGACGTTGAGAGCCTACAGCGAAAACAGCTTCTGTGTCGAATTGTCATGTAATTAGGTTAGGAATGTAGAAATGTAAAAGCATTGAGATAATGTAATCTAAAGAAAGGGGTACTACTTGTGCAAATCCAAAAGGTTATCAACCATCAAAAAATGCTCCTTGACTGGTTGAGAAAGGCATGCGTTAATACAAGACCAATCACTGATTGGGAGAGTGGAGGGCTAAATGGAAAATTGCCAGGATAAAAAAAGAACTGTTTTTGACACTGTACAGCAGAGAATTTTCGAACAACAAGAGACAAGAGAGACCGACAAGGAAAACTTGAAGAGCAAAAGCTCCAAGAGAAAGAGCCATGCAATCTGTTATCCAGTCTCTACTATGGGCAATATATGTGTTCAGCTGTTAATTACTGTCCGAGTTTGTGACAATGGCTTATCTGAAAGCTAAACAAACTTGTTTTCACCTTTCTCTCAATAATGTCCATTCACAACAAGCTGTTATGCTGCCAAATCTCTTGCACCTGAGAAGGGGGTGTAAAACATGCTATCTTATCAAATCTCACATTCCATGTCATGAGTAATAGAGGCACGAACACATATCCTTGTCTCAAGTTTTGGCAATGACTATTCCTTTGCATTTTGCATATTCTCTGTCTTTTGCTTAACCTTTTTCCTATCCAGGTCAGCAATGTTTCCTTCAATTCCATGAGCTTCTACTTTAGACTTCGGCCAACTGTATTAGAGATGTTATCAAACGAGTTCTGAAGTCCATGTAAATAATAGCCATAAATATTCTTTTGGCCATTCTGTCAGTCCTCCTCCAAATATACCAGGTTTGACTTAGCCTGTACAAAAAGCCCCTCATCAGGTTCTCTGGTAGAGGAGTGAGAGGGGTAGAACTAAGGGCTGAGGTACTTCGTGGAGTTTTCTCGTCTAGAGGACCGATTGGATTAGGAACAATGGGTAAAGCTGATCTGGCACAGGGCCAGGGCAGAGAGTTAGGCGTATTGGTCAGACTCGACTGATAGAAAACTGAGTGAGTCAGGAGAGCTCAGCAGGGCATTTGGAAGTGATATCCCTGCTGTGGAACAGCACATTGCAATGAGGCACCCAAATGTTTGCCACCTATCCGGGAACAGGAATGAAATAGAAACAAGGATTGTGTGTATTATGATAGAATGGAACACTAAGATACACTTTAAATTATTGACTGCCTAGAAGATGATGGGAAGTTACGTGCATAGGCACAATATTCTGTCTGGGCTGAAGTCAGGACACTTGATGCTTGGGTATTGGGCAGCTTTTGGCATGTGGCTTCTGAACTCAGGATGGATGTCAGTGCTGTTTCACCAACAGTGATGCCATTGGGAAAAAGGTCGGGATGGATCTGATTCAATCAAGGTCTGCGTGGAGATAGCCGTTGATTTAAACATTCCTCAGATTTTCTTTCTTCCTCACCCCAAGAACCCTGGAGAAAAGGATCCAGCTTCATATCTTCCGCTTTTTCAATCATAGTGATGTGTTAGTAAGTTATCACCATGACCACCTCTATTGTTTTTAATGTTAAGGTCAGTGAACGGTTGGTCAGATCAATCAAACAACTGATCATTTTTGTAAAATTGAACGCGAGGATACTTTAGTTATCCGGTTTGTCTGTGAGTTTGAATTTGTGTAAACTTGTCCACTTCACAACCGAATCTCAGTTTGTTTAATGAGGAAAGCCTCTATTCTATGTGGCACAAATATCTGTAGGAGAAATGACTCACCTAAACAAAACAAGCAGTTTTCCTTGGTAGTCCAATTTGCATCTCATGCAGCAGAATCGGTATCTGAGTAGCTCATATTGGTGGCCTCCAACCAATGCTCGATCTGCAGTCTACCAATGTTACCTTATAGGAGCGGTGTGTGAACTGTCTCCAGTCTATATCCACTCTTCTTGTGGTCGAGATCTCTTGAATCGACCTCCTTGTAAAGTCATGATGGGTGCAAGCTATCGAGGTGAACACAAGAAATAGATAATATCAGAGGCGGCTCAATAGTAGCTCTCGCGCCTCTGCGTCACAGAAGCATTGGTCTAAAGACTAGTGTAGAGTGGAAAATCTCAGCTGACAGACCAGTACTGAACTGATGAAGTGCTGCACTGTCGGAGGTGCTGTGTTTCGGATGAAATATTATTCCTGGCTGTCTCTCAGGTGGAAGGTACATATTGTCCAGACAATATTTTGAAGAACAAGGGAGAGATCCGCCCTGTGTCAGGCCAACATTTATCTGACAAGCAACATCTCTCAAACAAATGATCTGGTCATTATCCTTACTGAAGTGGACCTGGCATGTTCAAGTTGGTTGTCACATTTCTAACGTTGCTACAAATGGTTTGCCTGCGCTTGTGAAACTTCTATGTAAATGCAAATTATTTTTTTATAATTAGAGGAATATGCATCACAGAAGTAGACCAGTTGGCCCATCGTTTCTTGTGCTAGCCAGTTAGCTGAACAAAAAACTGCTCTTTACCCATAGCCCTCCATATTGTTCTGCGTTGCATTTTGTATAAGTAATAAACTAAATGAGGCCAAAGAACACGCTGTCAATTCGACATAGGGCAAAGGACCTAATGATCAAAACAAGTGAGGCCTAATCGCCCACGGGTGAGGTATCTTTCAATGCAGAGATTAAATCAATAGTAATTGGATTACCGTCCAGCCCGCATGAACTTATTCTTATGTGGATGATGGGGATCCTACAGATTTAGCATATCTGCACTTCCAGAAGGCATTTGATAAGGTGCCGCACAAAAGGTTAATACACAAGGTAAGATCACATGGGGTTTGGGGCAATATATTTGCTTGAATAGAGGTTTTAGTTAACTAGCAAAAAACAGAGAGTTGGGATAAATGGGTCTTTTTTCTGGCTACCAGGATGCAATTAGTGGCGTGCCACAGGTTCGGTCCTTGGACAACAATTATTTACAATATGTAATGATGACTTGTATGCAGGAATAGAAGGTACTAATGCCAAATTTACAGATGGTGCTAAAATGGGTGGGATAGTAAGTTGCAATGAAGAAATACGAAATTTTCAAATGGATATAGATAGGGTTCGGTGAATATGCCAAAATGTGGCAGGTGGAGTTTACCGTGGATAGGTGTGAGGTTACCCATCTTGGTCAGAAGAATAAAAAGGCAAATTATCATCAAGATGGAGAGAAACTTCAGAGTGAATTGGTGCAGAGGAATCTGGGTGTCCTCGTGCATGATTCGCTGAAAAGTAGTATGCAGGTACAGCAGGTAAAAGGAAGACAAAATGGAATTTTGGAATTTATTGTGAAAGGAATAGAGTATAAAAGTAGGGAAGTGTGGCTGCAACTGTACATGGCGGTAGTGAGACCACACCTGGAGTATTGTACAGTTTTGGTCCCCTTACTTGAGAAGGGAAGTAGTTGCCGTGGAGGCAGTTCAGAAGATGTTCACTAGATTGCTTCCAGAGATGAGGGGTTTGTGGTATGAAGAAAGATTGAGCAGATTAGGCCTTTACTCTCTGGAGTTTAGAAGAATGAGAGGAGATCTAATTGAGGAATATAAGATGATTAAAGGGATCGACAAAGTAGACTTGGAGAGGATGATTCCTCTGGTGGGGCAATTTAGAACAAGAGGTCATAGTTGTAGGATAAGGAGTAGCAGATTTAAAACAGAGATTAGGAGAAATTACTTCTCTCAAAGGGCCGTGAGTCTGTGGAATTCATTACCCCAGAGTGCGGTCGATACCACGACATTGAGTGAATTTAAGGAGGAGATAGACAGATTTGTAATTAGAAATGGGCTGAAGAGTTATGGAGAACAGGCAGGAAAGTGGAGTTGAGGCCAAGATGAGATCAGCCATGATCATACTGAATGGCGGAGCAGGCTCGAGCGGCTGAATTGCCTACTGCTTCTCCTCGTTCTATGTTCTTATGTTCTTATCTACTTCCTCTGATGTCTCTCCCCAAATTAACCATTTCCCTAGTTTTCATCCTTCAAGGTTGCCAGCCTTTCGTGATTCACATTAATACCACTTGGTTCGGCCACGGTACACATTGTCTTAAGGCTTTACCCTAAAGCATAAAGCGTTACCCAGAGTTTTCTCAAAAGTCGTTGGCTCAAAAGCAGTCCTTTTGTCACTCTGATGAAGGAATATGATGCAGCAGAACGCCCTCTAATGATAGAAAATGCCAGTTAAAGAGCTGGTACAAAAGTAAAAACTGTGGATTATGGAAATCTGAAATAAAAATAGGAAATGTTCGAAACACTCAGCGGGTCTGGCAGCATCTGTGGAGCGAGAAACACAACGAAACTTTCAGACCTGTTATTTTTCATTAGAAATGACGAACGTGATGTAATGAGATCTGCTGTATGATCCCGTTTCTGATGTTCATTGTGTGATGTCATGGAATCTGCTGTATGACCATTGTTTGGATCCTCATTGCATGTTGTACTGGCACATGCTGTATGGCACATGTTCTAATGTAAAGGGTGGGACATAATGTGCCCTAAGTTATTATCACTGATCTGATGGACATTGTGACATACTGAGACGTGCTCTATGACCCTTGTTCAGCGAATCCATGTCTGATATTCTGGGGGCTGTTGTATGATTCCTGCTCTAATGTTAATGGCGTCATATACAGAACACTGTTGTATAATCCTTGTTCTGATGGTAAACCTGTGCTGTGCGGGCGGCTGCTCTCTGATTTATCTTCTGAAGTTCAATGTTTGTTGTGCTGGGACCTGCTGCATGACCCTTGCTCTTACTTGCAGTGTGTTTTGTATTGGAGCTGCTTTACCTTCCCTGTTCTGATGTTCGGTATGTTATGTACTAGGTCCTGTTGTATGATCCCTGTTCCGATGGACAGCGGGATATACTATGACCTGCTTTATTTTCCCTGCTCTAATTTTCAGTGTGTTATGTGCTGGCTCATGCTGTACAATCCCTATACTTATGTTCAGTGCGTTTTGTATTGGACTTGCTTCCCCCTTCCCTGTTCCGATTTTCGGTATGTTATACACTCAGTCTAGCTGTATGATCCCTGTTCTAATGAACAGTGTGTGTTGTATTGGAACCTGTTTTATGTTCACTATTCTGATGTTCGGTATGTTATACATTCTGTCCAGCTGTATGATCCCTGTTCTAATGAACAGTGTGTGTTGTATTGGGACCTGTTTTATATTTACGGTTCTAATGTTCGGTATATTATACATTAAGTCCATCTGTATGATCCCCGTTCTGATGAATAGTGTGTGTTGTATTGGGACCTGTTTTATGTTCACTATTCTGATGTTCGGTATGTTATACATTCTGTCCAGCTGCATGATCCCCGTTCTAATGAACAGTGTGTGTTGTATTGGGGCCTGTTTTATATTTACGGTTCTGATGTTCGGTATATTATACATTAAGTCCATCTGTATGATCCCCGTTCTGATGAATAGTGTGTGTTGTATTGGGACCTGTTTTATGTTCACTGTTCTGATGATCGGTATGTTATGCATTCAGTCCAGCTCTAAGATGCCTGTTCTGATGAATAGTGCATATTGTATTAGGACCTGTTTTATGTTCCATGTTCTGATGTTCAGTGTGTGATGCCCCAGGCCTTGCTTTGTGATCCTTGTTCTGATGGTGTTCACTCGACTGATACCTGGGATCGGGGTGTTTCTCAAATGAAGACATGTTGAACAGGTGTTTAGAAGAATGAGAAGTGATCTTATTGAAACGTAAAAGAACCTGAGGGGAACTGGCAGGGCGGATCCTGAAATGATGTTTCCCCTTGTGGGAGAGACTAGAATAAGGGGACAGAGCTTAAAAATAAGGGGTAGCTAACTTAAGATGGAGATGAGGAGTTTGTTCTTTTATTTTTTCTCTCCGATACTTGTGTGTCTTTGTTGCTCTCATCCCCAGACAGCGGTGGAGGAAGGGTCATTGATTACGTTTAAGGTAGTGGTAGATACATTCTTGACTAACAAGAGGATCAAAGGGTATCGGGGGTAGGTGGGAATGTGGAGTTGAGGCCACAATCAGATCAACCATGATTTAGTGGCGGATCAGGCTCGATGGTGCCGAATGGCCTACTCCTGCTCCTAATTCGTACGTTCATGTGTTCATATAATGGACTGTGTAATGATTCCCTGCACTGCTGCACAATGTCTGATGTACTTACACCTGCTGCATGACTCATTTCCTGATGAATTCTGATCGACGCTGCTGCTGCTGACCACAGGCCACATTACCAAAATTGTGCCACGTGCCAACTTATTCATACAGCCCCAGTTGTGGGCAACTGATACAATTCACAGCATAGCTGCACCTTCTGGCATTTGGCCTCATTCCTTGAGCTTCCAATCCTGCGTGCACATTGTCATATTTCCGGTACAATGACATCAGGCCGTACCTGGCCACGAGGAAGTAATAGAGTATTAGTCCAATGTCTTCAGTGGGGAAATTTGCAAGAATTAGTTATTAGGAACAGAATGTCTGACGGGTTGCAAAAATATGGGTTGATCAGAGAGAATTAGCATGGAATTGTAAAGGGTAAATGAAGTTGAACTAAACAAATTGTTTTTTGAGTAGGTACACAATGTGCTTCATAAAGCATTTTATGGCATTCCAGACTCAATATTAGATCTGCAATTTAAGATTCAAACACCTGCTACCATTCTTCTTCAAGAGAGAAAATGTTTGCAATGATTCTGCTGCTGTGATTTCTCACTCCTCTAGACACATCATTTGTTTCTTCCGTGTATGGGATATATTGTTACTTCCATAAGAGAGTGATAAAGCTCCTCATAAGAGCCTGTTAACTGGGGGTAAAGTGAATGGAGTTGACAGCATTTTTTAGCCGGGTTAAGAAATTGGCTGAGTGGGAGAAGACGGAGTGGAGGGGTAATGGACAGTTAATCTAATTTGTAGGCCGTAGATATTGATGTTGTGCAAGGATCTGGTTTGGGCCTGAAATGTTCACCATCTTTATCAATAACTTCGATGTTGTAATTGAAAGCCACATATCCATATTTGCTGATGATCGAAGTATCAAAGGCATTGTAAGCAAAAATTAGAAAGGGATAGTGATACATGACATATACCATTAACATTTGTCATAAACAGTTGAGCCTTCAACTCGGATGTCTGTGGAACCTCATTAGTTATAGTGTGCCAAGCATAACATGATCCATTTACCCAACTTTCTGCTATTTTTTTCTCATCAATCCTCTATACATGCTAATATATCAGTAACAACATCATGGGCACTTAACTTGTGCAGTCACCTTATATATGTCACCATAGCGACACATGTGGTGCATTTGTGTCCACTGGAAGCTACATATCTTAATGCACAGCGTCCTGTTCCTTCCAGATGGAAAGAATATATACACACATTGCGTCTGTTTCAGAGAAACAAAATAAGTGTCAGCCATTGCTTGTTCATTCCTCTGGGCAAAGTCTTGACAAATCAACGTCAAGCTGACTGGTTTACATTTCAAACAAAGTTTGGCTGTTAACTGAAATTACCATAAACTGGTTCAAATACCAACGCCAGCCAATTGGCACTCTCTTCTAATACGGTATAACTTTGTTGATTTCACTTACATTGGTATTCATTCGATTTGTCCTAATGAATGCAAGACGAAATGCTTTAACAAAACGTATGTTTTCAACAATATTCAAACTTTTAAGGTGCTCCTGATGCACTTTGCAGGCTCTCAGCAGCCATTTGCAGAAATGCAAACATAATCTAACATGGAAGATTCGTCCATCTGTTCTCAAAACTTTTATTTGATTAGTTTTAGAGGACCTCCTACCTCATGTCCCTAAACTAATTCAAAGGTACCCAAACTGGTAGATTCATTACATGGATGCCTAGTGGTAGAAAAAACAAATTCCAACCCTTAATCCCAATCATGGTGATATTCATGACATTATGCCCTGATCATCGTTTTGGCCATCTGATGGTGCCGTTATAAAGACGCTTGTGTCTCTAGGTGGTAGACAGACGAATTTAACTGTGTTATACCCAGGATACTCATAACTTTGTGGACATTTTCGACATAAAATTGGAGCCTTCATCCGACTGAAACTCTGCTGGTAACCCATATCTAGTGAAGAACATGGTTGACTTCTCTCGGCTATCTTAGCCAAAATTGTTCTCAAGGGAATGGCCTCTGGAAACGCAGACTTCATATCCATAATTGTGAGTATATTGATGTCCCACTTTTGTTTTCAGTAAAGGTCCTACAAAATCTGCCAACATCCTCAAATATGTTTGCCCAAAAACTGGTATGGGAATTCGAGGTGTGGGTTTTATGGCAGGTTGCGGTTATCACACAAACTATCACGTATAGCACGTTTTACTAAACTGCACCACGTCCTTGAAAAGACCAGGCTAGTAGAAATATCTACTTATAAGTGTTTGGGTCTTCCGGATCCCCACATGTCCCATCATTGGAATTTCATCGGCTATCCTTAATATTTCTTGGCGATACTTGGCAGGTACCATTATTTGGTAAACAATTGTCCAGCCTTCATCCGCAGGTCTGTAAGGATGTCTCCACTTCCTAACCAGAATTCCACTTTGAGATATCCAGCTGCAGTGTCAAGTTGTCCTCTGACAATGTTTAGCCATTGCTCAGGTCAACCCACGTGCCGGAAAAACTCCTGGGACCTTTTCCTGCAACTGTTCTGTCTCTTTGACTTCGTTGGTCTTTCCTTCGAGCAAAATCATTACCCAAGATCAGTTCAACCACATCTACAGGTTAATTATGGACAACTCTGACAGTTCCAGTTCCAGAAATTAAGTCACACTCAAGTTTTGCCTGATACAAAGGTATGGTTTGATACACCCCGCTGATGCCATTCACTAAAACCTTGGCAAGCTGTGAACTCTCTGGTGGAAAATTTATGCCTTTGCCTCGCAGAAGAGTTTGGTTGTATCCTGTATCCCTATGTATAACTATAGGTTTACCTGCCTCCTTGATGGATAAGGAGCTGCTTTTCCTTTTGACTGAAATTCCCTATAACTCTGAAGTATTTTGTTCACATCCCGTGCACTCCCTGTGATCGTTGTACTTGACCTGGCAGCTGCAGTCAGAACTACAGCCTGATCTGTCATACTCTTGATCAGAGCCCCTTTCTCTGCATTGGCTTTGTGAATCCCAATATGTCCCATGGGTTTACCTCACAAGTTCCAGCATTTTTCACAAAGGTGTCCCACCTTGTGACAATGGAAACACTTAGGCTTACAGACCTCACGTCTACCCTCAGCGTCTTCCTTTCTGGCCTGAGAGGAGATGGCTGGGCGCTGCCCCTGTCTACGTGCCTTCTTTTCACCCTGCCACATTCTATCGTTCTCGGGTTTATGAGAGTGACGGACAACAGATTTGGGCGCATAAACAGTCTTGTAACCATCAGCAATCTCAGTTGTCTGACAGTCTGTTGAAACCTTCTGGCTCTCAACATTCGTTGTTACTGATGGAGGAAGTGATTTTTTTTTTACTTCTTCCGGTTGAATTATTTCGTTAACGATCTCATATGTGGCCTCTGTCTTTAGTTTCCACATTCAACGATCAGAGTTAATTTGCTTTACCCTTTCAAATTTTATGTAAGTCTGCCCAAGCTGTTTCCAGAGTTTCCCAAGCTTTCGGCCTGTACGCTCAGGGAGCTACTCATAAGCAGCGAGAATTGCCTTTTTGCCATCTCATAATCTGCAGACGCCTCTTCAGAAAGCATGGCTTAAACTTCATGAGCTCTGCCAATCAAGCTGCTGTGCATCAGTAGTGTCCAGCTTTCCTTCAGTCACTTCATCTGTCTAGCTATTGTTTAGAAAGAAATAAAAAGTGTCTCTACATCCCTTTCCTCAAACTTAAGGAGGGTTTGCAGAAATGTAAACAGCTCTCCAGTGGGGCCTGGATTGAAGTCTGTTCTTTCCTCACCAAAATTTTCACTGGCGTCAAGCCCACCCTCTTTTAGAGTTCTAGCTTCTTTAATTCGAATACCCTTTCTTGCTCACTTTCTTCCTTTTCTCTTCTGTTTCTGTCTCCAGCCTCACTTCTATTTCCTTTTGTAATTGTAGTACAAGTTTTCTTATATCTCGTTCTTGTTCAAACAGCTTCAACTCCAACTGAAGTCTGGCTAATTCAACTGAATTATCGTCTGGATTGCGTTTCCCTTCTTCCAATTTTCAGTGCTGTACTATTTCCTCAAGTATGTCTGCCCTTGGTTTAACTTTAACGCCAAATGTTCTGCAAATTCCTGTTAACCTCGCCTTGGTTAAGTGTTCCAAATAACTCAGGGATAAATCCTTCCTTCCGAGTTAGGTCGTAACAACTGACAAAGCCATTCCAGCAGTGTAAACTTTACGCTAACGTACATGAAACCTGGTGTTTTCATTTTCCCCTTTACAGTTTTGATTACTCCACCACAATTGCACGCAATTAGCTATTGGTTATCCCACACAGAACCCCCAATTGTATGTTATGATGGAGGTGGAGAAATTCTCCACAGGTCAGAACATATATTTAAACGTGTACCAGTAACCAGTACGGCCAATTATATACTCCATTGTTATTTTGGAATAAGATACATCAACCCGGGTTCTTTAATAAACAACCAAAGTTTATATATATATATATATATATATATATATATATATATATATATATATATATATATATATATATATATATATATATATGTATATATATATATATATATATATATAGATGTATATACACACACACACATATATGTATATATATATATATAACAGGACTTAGCCAATAAAGATGCAAAGCAGTAAGACACAGTTTGAAATGTATATTCCCTTCAAAATACCAAACATACATATATAATAAAAGCAAAATACTGTGGATGCTGGAAATCTGAAACAAAAACAAGAAATGCTGGATTTACTCAGCAGGTCTGGCAGCATCTGTGGAAAGAGAAGCAGAGTTAACGTTTCGGGTCAGTGACCCTTCTTCGGAACCAAACATACATACATGCACATACTTGTTAAAGGCAAAAATTAAAAAAATGTTTTGTCCAATGTACTTGTTAATTGTAGAAGAACAAGGATAGGATACGTTATTTTCCAGGTGGGATACAGTCTGGCATCCTTGTCCAAATAGACGGGCCACTGGGATATTTTCAAAAGCACTTCGTTCAGGAAATGTACAGAGGAAGTCTTCTCGCAACTTCTCAGGGAAAATGCGACATCAGGGATTTTTACTGTAGCACAATGGATGTTTTAGGGTTTCTCAGAGAGGTGGAGAACAGATGAGTGGAGTGCTTATCTCTAAGCAGGTTTACCCTCAATTGACTCAAAATAATAGCTCAAAATTGAGCCTCACTATTGAGCACCATAAATCCTGACACGTCACTGTTCTTGTAAACAGCACTTATAGTCAGAAGGCACCTGCCGTTTACTTAGCTGAAGTCATGTGACATCCAGTAAATCTTGTTGGAAGCTGAGTCCTTCCAGTGACCCTTTAAAGAACAAAGTCCAGCTTCTATGGAATCATGTCAGTCCTCCAATAAATCCCTCATCACAATTCCAAAACATGAGTCTTCAATGAAATATAAAGAAAAATAGAAGCACTGTCATAACAGAATCTATATGATGATTAAAATCGCCCACGATAATTGCAGTGTCATTCCTACAAATCCCAATTATTTTGTGATTGATACTTCTGCCTCGAGTGTAGCTAATGTTGGTGCTGAGGATGAGGGGGAAGTACTCCCACCAGTGACTTACTTTGCTTGCTATTTCTTATATCCAGCCAGAGTGATTTGGCATCTTGATCATCTGAGCGATGATCATTTCTCAGTACTGTACTAACCTTATCATTTACTAACAAAGCTACCACACTTTTCCTTTCTTCGTCATCCTTTCGAAATGTCACATATACCTTGACTATTTAGTTTGTGGCCTTGGTCACCTTGCAACAATTCGTCTTCGATGTGTCATTAATTCATCAACCTCGTTACTAATTCAGGTGCATTCCATTCTGTCCTTTTTTAAAGCATTTTTCCCACTCTGGCCCTACATGCTGGCGCACACTTATGTTCGTACACTCCGTTCCTTCCGAGCACACTACGGTTATTGCGGCTCTGCAATAATGTCAAGTACTATGTCCTTAACGTTATAAATTTCCTCTCACTGAATTTCTCCCCCCCCCCCCCCATTATTTAGTTGAAAGAATAAGATATCTTCTGTTCCAGATGGCATAGAGTCTGGGATCCGAATACACATAGACGGGTCACTGGGATATTTCAGAAGCACTTCGTTCAGGAGATGTACAGAGGAATTCTTCTAATCTAGTTGAAATCCTTCTCTACAGTGCTAGTTATTCGATTCACCAGAACACTGGTCCCAATGTGATTCAAATGAAACTCGTCGCAGTGGAACTTCTATATTAGTGAAGTGATCATTTTGGTGGGAATTACGTGGACGGGCAATATAAGATCAAGGCGTTAATCCCAAAGGGAGTGCAAAAGCTGAGGGACCTATGGGTACACGTGTACAACAATTGAATGTGGCAGGGGACGGTTGAGAAGCAGGATTCTGGGCTTCACACTATATTATTCCCAAGAGAAGCGCTAACACCTTTCAGCGATTCCTTCTTTGCATTTCTCTTCCTGAAAAAAAAAACATCAACAAAGGTTCGTTCTGCATTTGTCCCTATTACACTATCCAGGGTCTGTAGATCCAATAGGTTAAAAAGCAAGCAATTATTTACACAATATACAAATCAGCCGTTGACATTTATGAATTATCAATTTACATTTTGGGCCATTAGGGCTAGCACAATTTGGGCTCTCTCCCTTACTGGTGGCTCCTCCTGTTGTCATTTTTCTATGGGGTGAGACTGATACTGCCGGCCCTCATGGCTGTCCCTGTGGCTGTATCAACAAAGCTACACCCTCATCTTCCATGGTCTACCATTTTATCAGTCTCATAACAGTCCTTCCCATTCTCTGTTGGTGCTTTTGGGGTTTGTACAGTTCCATTTGATTGGCATTGGGAACCATTTCAAATTCTAAAATCGTTATACCAAATATACCACTGTGATTGATTTTTCCCCAGATTGCTATCAATTCTATAAGTGAATTACAAGCAAACATAGGATCTGAACAAACAGGATATGGTAGTGGTGACTTGGTTGGCTGTTTTGCTGGGTTATACAGCAGCGAACTCCGCATTCTGTGCACTCAGATCATTCAGTAAATTCATTGATGCAGCTATCTCATTAGTCAAATACCATATTATTCTCCCCTGCGGGTGAATGCCGTTCTTAAATCCTATTTCCACTTTACACATTACGTCTACTGTACAATTATGTGGTGGTCCCATGTAATCCATACGTACTGCGAGGGCCGGGTGGTTCAATGGTGCCACCCTGACATCACATGACCTCAACAACATATGATCAGAATAAAGCAAGATGCCATCTGTGTTTTTTTTTTAAATTCTCCCGTCCACTAATAGTCTCGCTTGAGGATGTATTTTTCTATTCTTCCGTGACATTGTTGGCGTCACTGCCAAGGTGAGCATTTTTCGCCCATCCCTATTAACGGTTGACAACTGAATCGCTTGTTTGGCCATTTAGTTTGGAGTCACATGTAGGCCAGATTGGGTAAGGACACCGAATTTCCTTCCCTCAAGGGCATTGGTGTTATTTCCATTATTTTAGTGACAAATCGATGCTAGTTTTATGGTATTATTACTGATACTAGCTTTCCATTCCACATTGTTGTTGATTAAATCTACATGTCACCAGTTGCAGCGGCAGGATTTGAACCCATGTCCCCAAATCATTAGCCTGGGCTTCTGGATTAGTACTTCAATGACATTGCCACTACGTCACCGACTCCGCGTTGTCAGGGTCGTTCTGGCGGTTCACATAAATACAACAAAGTGCTTAACTGTCCAAAACGTAGCCAAAACATGCCACTCACATGCTGAGTGCACAATTTCAACCGGAGTTAATGTACGCTACTAGTCTAAGTTTCACATGGGCTAATTGTAAAAACAGAACACATACACTAGCTTCCATCTAGCCAGAAATTCTGTAAAGGGTCTGTTGTTCCCAAAGTTAGGGCTGTTTGCAGGTTTTCCTGAAGTGTATGAAAAACTCTCACATTGTACGCTCCACTTTCATGTTCATGTGCTCAATCGACCAGCTATAACTGCATAATTTTCTTTAAACTCACGGCAATATCCCATCAATCTTAAAAAAAAATCAGAAAGCCGAAACGTCTTCTGGTATCTGTAACACTTGTACTGCTTTCCTTTTTGTCTCATCTATGCCTTTCTCTCTCGTCTCAGTCTGAGCTCCAGTATTTGTACCTCCATTTGCCCTATTCGGCCTTTTCAGAGTTTTCGTTCACCCCTATCTCGGCAAAAGCTGCAACAATTCCTTCAGTAATACCAGAGTTTCCTCAAGAATCTGTGGGAATATTAATAAATCATTCACATACTGGATCAGCTTCTCCCTGCCAGAGAACGCTTCAAAACACGGAGCCATTTACTGATTGGATATCAAGGGAATATCATGAAAACTTTGTGGCAGACATGTCCAAATGTACTTCTGCTCCTTAAGGGTAAATGCAGATTTGTACCGATCTTCGTTCTTCATTGGAATAGATCAAAACCCGACAGAAATATCAAGTACAGTGTATACGTTCATGCACCTTTGTCTAATGCCAAGCAAATCTGCAACAGCAACAATCATTGGGGCACATGCTTGAATGTTTTATTTGATACCATATAAACTATCGTCATCCTCCAAGATCCAGTTGATTTCTATAGGTCACATTGTTGAATGCACGTGTGTCACCAGAGGTATTAAGGCCTCTTGATCCACAAAGGACGTTACTGCTACCTTTCAATCACTTTCTGCTTCTCTGGGGAAATTATATTGCCTTTGTGGGGTTTTCATAGCTTCTCATTCCAATACTACCTATATTCCTGTTTTTCACCTAATGTCGTCTCTGTGTTGAGAATACTCTGCCTTCTCCTGCCCTATAATGGCGTTAACATACTCTGGGCTTCTTTTTACTGATGCCTCCGAGTCGTATATCCTTTTTCCTGAAAGCAAGCACATCTTTCCTTGCACATGCAGCAGAATGCACTGTCCATTATTCCCCCTTCCATAAAACGTGATTATTAGGTTTAACACCAACCATTTGCTTCCATCCAGTCTCATGCCAATATGCCTCTCTCCTCACCCCAATTCATTATTATGCATAGCCTTTCTGTTTCGCTTGGCCCACTTGTTTTCAAAGAGATTTTCATACCGTGCGAGCCAGCATTTTACCATTAATTCTCCCAAAATGTACGGTTCGCCGCTAGATCAATTGGGCTTCCACGGATCCTTTGCCTGGACAAACATATGTGACATCCCTTTATCGATCATTTTTACCCTTTCTTTCCTTCTACTATTAAACCTACTGTCGGGCTTCCATGACTGCCATGTGGGCACAGTTATAATGGCTGGTTGTTACAACTCCTTAAATACTCAGAGGGTGAAAAGAGTTCCAGCTTAGGTTCCCCTTCCTTTCCTCCCTTGTTGAAATTACATTTACCTCCATCCTGGCTTACTTCCTTCTCCATGGAATGGGCAAGATGCGCTATTCCATCCTGAGATCCCTCACTGTCAGGATCCTTTCTCAGTCCTTCCCTATTGCTTGATGAATTGCACTCCCCTGCAAGATGACTGCATTTCCTGAAATTATTCCATTACCTGTTATCTCTATATGGCTGCTTCCAATCACATTTCCACTGGTTTTGCACCTGCATTTCTCAACTGTCGTCCTGGCTCTGTTTAGGGGCCCATTTGGAGTTGCCTGGAGTTTCATCTCCTGCACTTTTCATTTCTTGCCGCTTTCTAACCTGTTAATAGCCTGTTTGCCCTGTTTATCCTCCAAAATCATGATCTGCCTGCTCCTGAGCTTCACTCATGTCGACGTCTCCCAAGTCAAATGCTGTCTTAGCTGAATTACTGACAGCTTCTGTGCAGTATATAAGAGCTCTTCACCATTAGTGGAGACTGTCTCCTGCCAGTTGCTTCCTATCCAACCCTCCTCCTTATGGTTCTTTGTAATATGGTCATAATCTGCTCGCAACAGCTTTTGGGTGTTCCTGCTCTCCGTACATTATTGGTGCCATGTTCTTAAATAGATTACCCCTTTCGGGCCGACAAGCTTCTCGAAAGTTACGCTTATTATTGTCCCAAATTACTGCCTTCAGGGATACTTGGCTCTTTTGGTAGCTCGGCCAAGAACACTTCATCCAGACCTAAAGGGAAATACCTCATTTTCTCAGATTCGTCAAAATCTTGTATCACAGCCATCGTCTCTAAATACAAAAGGGTGCCCTTCTACTCCCCATCTGAATATTTGTGCATTCGTTGTTGCTTCCATTCATTGCGAAGAGTATGAATTGCATCATGATTAGACACTACCGGGCTTCCCCAGCTACCAGTGTCATTTGCTTGCGCCGCACTGGGCACATTACACCTCTCTCTATATCACCACCACCTATCGCTTCAACTTCAAGAACTTCCATTTCTACCATTTCCCACCACTTATCTAACACATTGCCTTCTTCCACGGCCCCGGCCATGGGGACGACAATACCTCTCTATCTCTGTAGCTTGTGCTGGATCCATTCCATCTCTTCCTCACCTACTGAAAAGCCTGCACAGGTATCGAGTTCGGTGTGCCCCTCTCGCAGCACGCGGAATGCCGCCTTTAAATCACCACACTCCTGCGAGAACCTCAACCATTTTCTTCCCATTCACTGTCCAATTTTTCCCACAGTTGTCTGCGTTCGTGTTACAAGTCACCCTTCTGTATGTCTTGGCAGCTGTAGCTTATCTCCATCTTTTCCCTTCTGTCTCCTTTCCACACTCAAACAATTCTTTCATCAATCTAGCTCGTAGTGCATCCTTTTCCAACAATCTTTTAACCTTCTCCTGCAAACTTTCTGCATATCACTGATGTTACTATGCCAACTGGTGCGTTTTCACCTCTACTCTGACACTCACACAGCCTGTATTTCCCATGAACCTATGAACTAGGAGCAGGCTATTCGGCCCCTCAATTCTGTTCCGTAATTCAGTAAGATTATGGCTGATCAGTTGGTGGACTCAACTCGACTTTCCTTCCTGCCCCAGTTCCCTTTGACTCCGTCATTTGTCAAGAATTTTTCTACCTCTGTCTTAAAAAAAATCTAATGACCTTGTCTCTGCCGATCTCCTGGGAAGAGAGTTCCACACAGTAAGGATCTGCCGAGAGAAAAAAAAGCAATCTACGTATCTATGTCTGAATTGGGCAACATTTTATTTTAAATTATGCCTCGTAATTTCAAGCTCTCCTACAAGAGAAAGCATCCTATCAATATCCACCCTGAACAGGTCCCTCAGGATATTTTGTGTTTCAATAAGATCACCTCTCATTCTTCTAAACTCCAATGAATACAGACCCATCCTTTCCAAACTTTCCTCATTAGATAACCCATTTCCTCTCAGGAATCAGTCGAATGAATTTTCTCTGAACTGCTTCCAAAGCAAGTATACCCTTTCTTAAATAAACACGCCAAACAGTTGCACAATACTCTCGATGTGGTTTCAGCAATGCCTTATACAAGGTATTTCTCGCAAAACAACTCTACTTTTGTGTTCCATCCCCATTGCATCAAACGACAACATTTCATGTGCCTTCTTAATCACTTGCAGTACCTGCATACTAACTTTTGCTGTGTATTTTGTGCACTAGGACACTCAGATCCCTCTGCATCTCAGAGTTCTGCAATCTCTCGCCATTTAAATAATATGTTGCTTTTCTATTTACTAGCCAACGTGGACAAGTTCAGACTTTCTCACATTATACTCCAACTACAAATTGTGTCCACTCATTTAACCTATTTCTAGGCCTTTGACGACTCCTTATGTCTTCTTCACAACGTACTCGCTGATGTATATTGGTGTCATCTGCAAATTGAGCAACCATACATTACGTCCCTTCATCCAAGATATAGATTGCAAACAGTTGAGGCTCCAGCACTGATTCCCCTTGGACTTCTCTAGTTACAACTTTCCAAACTGAGAATGCCTCATTTATCCATAATATCTGCGTCCTGTTAGCTAACAAATACTCTATCCATGCTAATATTTACCTCATTTATCATTGGCTCGTATTTTATGTAGTAACCTTTGATGTGAATCCCTGTCATATACCTTGTGGAAATCTAAGTACACCACACCCACAGGTTCTGCTTTATCCAGGTTGCTTGTTACTTCCTCAAATAACTCCAATAAATTATTCCGACACGATTTCCCCTCTCAAAACCATGTTGACTCTGCCTGATTACTCTGAAATTCCCTAAATGACCTGCTATGAACTCCTTAATAATAGATTCCAGTATTTTCCCATAGACAGATATTAAACTCACTGCTATGTAAAAACCAGCTTTCTGCCTTCCTCTTTTCTTGAATAGCAGAGTTACATTTGCTATTTTCCAGTCTGATGGGAACTTTCCATTACCTAGGGAGCGTTGGAAAATTAAAGCCAATGCATCCACCATCTCAGCAGAGAATTCTTTTAATACCCTAACATGAAGAACAACACCTGTGGACTTGTCAGATTTTAGGTCGAATAATTATTTCAGGACCCCTTCCTCGGTGATGACAGTTGTTTTAAGTCGCTCCCTCTTTTACAACTCTTGATTCACAATTATCTCTGGGTTGTTATTTGTATCCTATACAGTGAAGACAGATGCAAAAATATATTAAATGCATCCACCATTTCCTTACTTTCCATAAGTAACTCCCCACACTTACTCTTGAGAGGACCAACACTCGATTTACTTACTTTTTCCCTTTTCAAATAACTGAAAATATCCGTTGTTACATTTTTAGTTAGCTTTCTCTTGTAATCTAATTTCTCTCTCATTATTGATTTGGTATTTTTTAAAATATTCTGTCCAATCTTCTGACCTGCCACTACTCTTCGCTGAATTATAAGCATTTTCACTCAATTTGATACTATCTTTAACTTCCTTAGTAAGCCATGGATGGTGTGCCCTTCCCTTAGAGCTTTTCTTTCTCACTGGAATGTATCTTTGCTGAGTGTTATGAAATATCTCCTTAAATGTCTGCCACTGCATTTCTACTGACCTGTCCTTAACCTAATTTCCCTGTTTAACTCTGTCTTCAAACCCTCATAATTATCCTTATCTAAATTTAAAACACAAGTATTAGATCCACTCTTCTCAGTCTCAAACTGAATGGGAAATTCAAACATGCTGTCATCACTGCTACCTAGTGGCCACTATGCTATGTGATAATAAATTAATCCTGTCTCGTTAAACATGACCATATCTGGAATAACCTGCTATCTCATTGGCTCTGGAATGTGCTGCTCTATGAATTAATCTTCCAAGCTAGATTCGCCAGTCTGATTAGTGAAAGCTGTCTCTGGAATAAAATCACCCATGATCTTCGCCATACCTTTCTCACAATCTCCTGTACTTCTTCCTGTACACCACGTCCTCCAGTGTGCTCACTGTTATGCGGGCTATAAACTGCACCCACAAGTGACATCCCACCTTTACTGTTCCTTATCTGTATCCAAACTGATCCTATATCATGTTTTCTAAAACTAAGGTCACCTCTCCCTGTTGTGGTACTGTCATCCTTAATTAGCAGACCCACCCCTCCCCCATTTCCCAGTTTTCGGTCATTCCGGTGTCAGGTACCCTTGTTATTTTGCGGCCATTTCTACTTGAGCGATCAATTAATTTGTTTTCCCATGAATATTACACCTATTCAAATACAGAGCCTTTACTTCTGGTTTACTACTTGCATAACCGTTAGCCTTAGCTTATAATTTTATACATTCTGTCCCTTCTTACCATGCTCTGATTATTATTTCCCATTTTGCCACCTGGTTCTCTTGCCTCGTTCGCTCTCCGTATTTTTTTCATATCTTCTCTCACTTGATCTCTAGCCCCCACGATTTACTTTAAACCCTCTCTGCTGCGTTAGTTATACAGCTTGACAGAACACTGGTCCCTGCACTGTTTAGTAGAAGACAGTCCTATCGGTTCAGGTCCTATTTTGCTCATTGCTTGTGCCAGTGCGCCACGAATCAAAACCCATTTCTGCCATACCGGTCTCTAAGCCACTGGTTTAACTCTCTAATCGTATTTACCACACGTCAGTTTGTTCGTCTTTCAAGTATTATCCACAGATTTGAAGTTATGTTTTTTTAAATTTAGCCCCTAGTTTCTCATACATTCCATACAGAACCTCTTTCCAATCCTATCCACTGGGATAGCCTCCTGATATATGAGTTTTCTTTCATGCCTAAGCGTCTTTTCGATATTTGGACGCAGCTGTGATGGCTCGTATGTATCTCTCTTCCAAAAGTAATTTGCTACCCAAATACTGTTCTGCACTGTCTTCAATTTTCTATCGCAGGCACCACTTGCGTCTCTAAAGCTGTAGTTAGATGAACCCGCATCTCCCCTCTTATACTCCACACTCTAACGTCCAACCTGAACCCATCTGGGCAGTGAAAATGATCAAGGATCACAAGTCAATACACTCGCAATTCTTTTAACAGTTTATTGTACGACTGCTAACATTTCGATATCAGCACATTTCCGAACTGCACTCACCCAGTCGATTACTCAGCGAACTATGTTCTCATCTGTGTGATTGATCAATTCCACTCATGGTTCTCTTGCAAGTCGCTGCTCTGGTTCATAAATACACGTTTCTTACCGTACAAATATTATACCCATGACAATGATTGATGCAAAACCCTCCTGCTTCTGATTTGCAACTTCTTAAATGTTGAAACGTTTCCACATCCTGGGTTTACATTAGGCCATTAGCATATTAAGTTGTGTCAGGGGACAGATTCCAGCTTATTAACATCATCATATTGGTGAATGGTTATCACCCGAATGAAACCGTTTTTCGGATTAACAAGGGTGTCCCACATCTCATTACCTTTCGGCTACAGGAGTTCACTTGTCGAGCGAAATTACAGAAATCTGGACAGACACATACCACTGTGTGGTGTGGTTGCATCAGCTCTCCCTTGCGTTGCATATCCATAAAGTCATTCCATTGTTTTAGTGTTTCCTTTCAATTTACAGCTTGCTTATTTTCAAAATCCAGCTTTCATAGTAGTGTGGGATCCTGGGATATAAGACCTAGCCGATTTCCAACAATTGTCCATTGCAAACCACTTTTTTACTGTACCATCGTTTGAATGTTAAATGTTGACTCCCTTTGAGTTGAATGTGTTCTTGGTGAAGGACCGGCTACAGAAATGATGGAGGAGCTAACAGAGAGAGGGAGTGTAGTAGGGACTGGAGAGATTACAGAGATATGGAGTGCTATAGGCACTTGAAGGTTACAGCCGCTGATAAGCTGAGTCAGTGGCGAAGTCGGACAATGGAAATAGGCGGTCTTAGCGATGACATGATTATGTGGTCACAAGTTCATTCTTAGGCTTAAATATGATACCAAGATTGTGAATAGTCCGGTTCAACCTCAGCTTCGTGCCAGGCTGAGGGATGGAGACAATTGATCCTTAAGGAACAGCAGATATAACGGTGCAGAAGCAGGAATATAAGTCATTGCAACTGATTATGTAGATAAGAACAGAACCAGGTGAGAGCAGTCCCAGCCAGCTGGACGACAGTGGAGATGTGTTGAAGGAGAATGGTGTGGTCAACCGTATCAACGGCTGTAGACAGGTCACGAAGGACGAGCAGGGAAAGTTTATCTTTGTCACCATCCCATAGCCTCTCATTTAGTGGCGTTGATGAGATGCTTCAATACTGTGGAAAAGACTGAAACCTGACTGGAAGCAGTCAAACATGGGGTTCAGTGAAAGATGGGCATGGATGCGGGAAACAACAACATCGTTGAGGACTTGAGAGCTGTAAAGGATGTAGGAGATTGGGCAGTAAGTGCAAGAAAAAGGGCTCAAGGGTTTACAGCATAAGCTAATATGGAAGCCAAGAAGGGACGCGGCCCCATCCATCCGCCTCGCCATGCTAAGGCACTGAGGTTGTTTGGACTTGTGCTGAGTTAGCCCCTCTTCGTCTCCTCCAGAACCCGTCCCCCGATCCGAGCCCATCAGCGGACTTGTCCAGATTCAAACGCCCCTGACCACACCACACCATCATTTAACTCATACAGAGAGATAGATAGATTTCAGTAACCGGTGTGACTGCGTGTGTGTGTGTGTCTGTGTGTGTGTGTGTGGTGTGGGGTTTGGGTGGTGATGCGGGGGCAGGGGGGTGGTGGTGGGTGGTCGGTGGAGGAGGGGATAGCTGAGAGCAAGAACAACTCAATAAAGTATTTCCAAACATAACAAAAAATAAAATGATCAACTAACACGAGAATATTTTAAGCATCTGCACATTTTGACTTTTGTACGAACATGTTTATTTTTTTCTCAGCAGCTGTACAGAGTTGAGAATCAAACCAGTTGAGATGGAGGGAAGACTGTGGCTGCTGTTATACCTCCTGTCAAGCAAGGGGCTCCCTAACTTTCTTCCTGGCCGCTTTCCCTGTGGCCGACCAAATGTCAGCTCCTGCTTGCTGCTCCGCTGCTCTTTGCCATGTGTAAACCACCGCCCCCACTGCTGTATTTCCGGTCATCCAGCTGCTGATCACCTCTTGCCCACCACACCGCTGTCCTTTGCTGTATGTGACACACCGCCAAGTGTATTTGGGGTCATCCCGCTGTCAGTCACCTCTTTCTCGCCGACAACATGCTGTTTGTCATGTGGGACTCCGCCCCCTTCCGCCAGTGTATTTCCGATGATCCAGCTGTAGGTCAAATATAGCCTTCTGCTCTGCTGCTCTTTGCGTGGGTGACCCTCCCCTCCAGTGTATTTTGTCTATGAACGAGCTCCAGGTCACCACTTTCCCACCATCCCTCTGCTAATTGCCATGTGTGACCACCCCCACCAATGTATTTCGGGAGATCCAGCTGTCGGTCACCTCTTACCGTTTGTGGATATATATTATATTCATGGACTGGAAACACTGGACCCGCCTCTGGACCACTTTCAGTTGTTTTGTTTATTAATTAATGCAATAATTGCTGTAACTGGATACTTTACCATACTTAAGACCTGCTTTCTGAACTTGGACTGAATCACCCCATAAATAAATGTGTTTAGTGCAGCAACTTAAATTCAGCAGCATATATCCGACACATCGAAATATACATTCAGAGTCATTGTAATCACCAGTATCTTCACCTGTAATTTTATATTTTATAAATGCTATGAAATACACCAACCACAGAGGTATGAAGCTGCCGGATATGGTGAAGTGTTGAATCGCAGATTTCCTTCTGCTCTCGATCTCGGGGTCACTGTGGTTCTCTCCCTTCTCCTGACCTCTCAGTCCCTTACGGACTCGACTAGCCACGAAAATGTGGTTGAATGTCAGAGCATTGAGTAACAGAATGAAAGTGAGTGGGAGCAATGGGCTTAAAACTTTATCAAACCAGTCATATCCCACCCATCTGGCTCAGTATAATAGGTTGACTTCATAGGACAGAACCATGGTACATTGTCAATTATCTCTCCATGTTCAAATATAAAGTAGTGGGGGACGTTTTAGAAAGGGAGCAGAGTGCAGGTTGTTGCGAGAACCACAGCCGCAGTTTTCTCAGTGTTATATTTACTTTTCAGCTTCTGGCAACAAATGGCCACAAATGGATCAAATGTGAAAGTGACGGTGAACCAGACAGAACAGTCTCTTGCTGCACGTAACAGGGCAATAATAGCACTACACACAGGAGTGATATTCAGAAAAGAACTCAGGAGATAATAATAACTGATCTGCCACAGTATACCATTAGTGCTAACGACCAGGAGATCCGCTGTTGCCATGGCCACCAGGTAGTGAATGGTGCAGGTAAAGACACTGCACTTTGCCCGGGTCAGGATCCCAAGCGCCAGTAAATTAACTGTAAAAGAGAGATTAGAAAGAAACTGGAAATTACAGATCCAGTGTTCTCGGTGTCTGACCCAAACAGTTAGGACAGAAATTTCGCACAAAATACGGATGAGCTTGAGGCAAGTCAGAGGCATTTATTTAAAAACCTTAACTCTGACCACGACCCACCTGCAAACCGCCCAATCCTGGATCGAACACAGTTAGGTCAGGGGCCGGGAGACAACCTCTCCCAGGTACTGGATACGCAATTAAATATTTAAAAGAGGCTGGAAGTCTCTGATTTAATTGGTTTTGCATGTTTAACTCTGACTGGCTGGGTTTCCTCAGTAAGCCCCTCACAACACACAATGACACCTGGAATTGGCGAGCAGTACTTTAGCCCATCACCGCCCCCCCCCCGGGATTTGACCACTGCCTCATGATAAAGAACATCTGCACCAGTGACTGCATGCCTCACCAGAAATGTACACCACCCCCATATGATCGGGCATTAGCAACCGAGTATCAGACCTGCCTGCCGGGATTGGACCACCCTCCTGTGATCAGAACCCCTCTGGGTTTTGACGCAATGAGAATCAGAATCCGCCAACGTGTCTTAGATCAGGCATTAACTCGCCCCTCCCTCTCCCCAGACTCGGAACATGCACAAAGATAGGAGACACCTCCCCGGAGTTGAGGATCAGGCTCCCTACCTCTCCCCATCGCCAGTCGTGAAAGCCACTACAGGATAGGAGCTCCCATCCCTGGTTAAGGATCAGGCGCAGCCCCTAGCACTCAGTCTCAGCCTCAGCCTCAGATGGCTCACAATGATAGATGGCAACTGCTATAAATCTGATTTAAAAAACAAACAAACAGGAACATGCTGAAAACACACAGAATGTCAGGCAAACTCTGGAGAATAAAACAGAGTTAATGTTTCAAGGCTAATAGGCTGTCATCAGAAATAGAATACATCAGAGATTAACAGATTAAATCACTGAAAGAACAACAATAATTTAGGGTATTTGGAGAAGGGTCGGATGGAGGGCCAGAGTGATTCAGTGGCAAAGGGGTGATGGTGCAAGGTGAATTGGGCAAGTAAAGTATTAAAGGTTGGTTCCAAAGGAGGTGTAAATTGGTACAGCAGAATAGTAGAGACGGGGACATGGAAAATCTGGCAAGGAGTAGAAATCTCCAGGGACCAAGATCAAAGACAGCAGTGTATGGGTAGAACCCTGAAGTGTGGATGAGCCTACAGGCTGTGTACCAATCAGTGATCCCCACTCCCAGTATCAGCCCACACCCTCTCCAGTCCTAGTAACACTGGGGTAGCTGTCCTCCTGCACAGACGATCCGAGAAAGTGGAAGCAATGTTTATAATCTGAAGTTTTAATCCCAAACTTGAAACTGGCAGGCAATAAAATGAATAATCAAAATATCCAGTTTTATTACTCGCTGTCTTGCACTGGATGTCGAGGGTAGAGAGGTCAGAGTACGAGTGGGATGTAGAATTAAATAGACAAGTGACCGGAAATTCTGGTTCTCACTTGAAGACCACATGGAGGAGTTCAGCAAAACAATGTGTTTGCTCCTCTCCATCGCGAGCGTCGAACACAGTTAGTAAATTGTCACAAGTACAAGGAAATCAATATTTCACCTGGAAGGTGTGCTTGGGGCCTTGAACAGTCTGAAAGAAGGAGGTAGAAAAGCAGGTGTTACATCTCCTGTGCTTGCAGTGGAATGTGCGATGTGAAGAGGAGCAAGGTTGGGGGGTCATTAAGGAGTTCAGCAGCGAGCCATGATTGGTGGAGTGATTGAGATGGGAGCAAAATATAGGGTTGTTCCTGGACTTAGCTGGATGTAGCAGAAATCTTGGAGGATGTTTCATTAAATGTGCAGACTGGTAGACGTGGATGGCGAGGGCAAAGGGAAGATTATCATGGTTATAGCATGGAGGGGGAGGGGTGAAGGCAATAATAGGGTGAAATGAGATGGACAGGCTCGAGGGCCCACGCTGAAGGGGGATTCCTCAGCTGAGCAATAATGAATATTTCGGAACTACTGGTGTGAAAGGTAGCTTCGTCAGAACAGATGGAATGGAGATGGAGAAACTGGGAAAATTGAAGAAACTCGTTCTAGGAAATGCAGTGGAGAAGTATAATTAAGGTACCTGTGGGAATTGTTATGGTAATAGTAAATATTTGTGGGCAGACAATCCACAAGAATGGAGATAGACAGGTCTAGGAAGGAACATAGGAACATAAGAAAATAGGAAATTGGAGCAGCAGTAGTTCATTCAGCCCATCAAGCCTACTCCGCCATTCAAGCTGATCATGAATAATCATCCACCGCTGCTTCATTTTTCCGAACTATCCTCATATCCCTTGAAGGCATTAATATTCAGAAATCTATCGATTTTGGTCTTGAACATGCTCAATAATTGAGCTTCAATAGCCCTCTGGGGTAAAGAATTCCAAAGATTCATCAACCTCTGAGTAAAGAAATTCCTCCTTATCCCAGGCCTAAATGGCCAGCCCCTTATTCTGAGACAGAGTCTCCTGGTTATACCCTCACCAAACAGAAGAAACATCCTATCCACATCTACCCTGTCATGCCCTGTAAAGATTTTGCAAGTTTCAATAGAATCACCTCTCATTCTTGGAAAATACAGGCACAGTTTCTGCAATTCCTCTTCATAAGACCATCCCACAACAGGTATTAGTCTGGTGAACCCATACTGCACTCTTTCAATGGCATGTTTATCAATCCTTAGATGAGGAGACCACAACTGTACACAATACTCCATTGCGAGCCCACCAAGGCACTATACAATTGCAACAAGGCGACTTCGCCCCGTACTGAAATTCCTTTGTAATGAAGGCCAAGATGCCACTTGCATTCCTTATTGTTCGCTGCACCTGTGTACTAGCTTTCAGTGACTCATGAACAAGGACACCCAGGTCCCTTTGGACATCAACACTTCCCAACCTCTCACCATTTAAGAAATACTCTGCCATTCTTTTTTCCTACACCGTGCATCACTTCACAATAATTCACATTTCATCCATCTGGAAAAAGAAGAGAAGTGACTGGCAGAGCCCATGTGAAGATGAGGGAGGAGTGGAAATAAGCCGCAAATTTGATGAAGTTTCCTATTTCAAGGGAAAAAAAAGAAATGGCGTCAGCACAGACATCAAAGTATCAGTAAAATATGTGAAGAGGTGACCTAAAAAACTTGGAAAAAAAGAATGGTTCATGTAACTTATACAAAGAAAAAAAAAGCTAGGACCCATGCAAGCTCCCATAGTGACACCATTTCAGTGTGGAATATCTCAATGTTTACACATGAGATGAACACACATATACTCTACAAAAGGTTCCCTGCACAGGGATCAGGATCAGAGACCTGCAGAGGTTTTCAATCGCAGAGCTGAAGAGCTGAGGAAAAGTGGAGTTCTAGCAAAAATGGCAAGTGAATTAAACTAAACTAATCAATTCCAAATGGGGCTCTCGCAATGTACCAGAAGGATATGACAACTGTCTTCTGGTGTCTGTCAGGAAAGGTCCCATCCACTGTGAGATTAGGGCAACTCGGGTTTACTGAGCTTTGGAACAGACAGCGGCAGACTGTCATGGACAGGAATGTAAATGGACTTCTGCATTGCATCTCCAAGCTATTCAGGAGGGAAGTCTCCCGTGTTGTGGGACAGTCAGGGCAGAATTAACCAGTGCATCAGCATTAAAAGCCTGAATAAGGAAGTAATATCTCTGAGGGAAGAACTAAACTCAAATAATACTGAATAAATTCAACAACAAACTTCAAGACACTTAAGGTAGAAAATGGCGAGATATTTGATAAAATAATCAAAGAGCTGATTAACTCTCTTGTTCAGATGGATTGCATCCGCAAATACTAAAAATATAGGGAAGAGATAGCAGAGACACAATTATCTGTTCATTAATAATCATCAGAACAGAAAATAGTGCAGCAGACTCAGGGACTGCTAATGTGCTTCTTGTATTTAAAACGGAATACAGAACAATTCCAAAGAATCAGGCCACTTATCATCACTCCAGTTGATAGGAAAGATAATGGAATCCGTATCCAAAGAGGGAACAGGAAACTATCTTTAAATACATAAGATCATACAGAGCAGTCAGCACATATTGCAAAATGAAGATCATACATGAACAACATTATTGAATTATTTTAACAATACTAGAAAGAGTAGATAAGCCTATTACAGTAGATGTAAGGTATATTTATAAAGACCTTCGCTCTGGTACCACGTAGCAGCCACATGGCTAATCTCGGGGTATGTGGAATTGGGTTGGGGGCACGAGGCAGAATGGACAGCAAGCTGGCTACAGGAACAGGACACAGGGAGTAGGGCTTAAGGGTATTTCCTCAGATTGTTGGAAGGTGGGAACTGATGTTCCACATGGATCATCACTGGGAACACTGTTACTTACTATTTACATAAATGATCTGGAACTGGGAAGTAGAAACACAATTCCCAATTTTTCAAACAAATCTGAATTGAAATTACAGTTAATATAGAGGAGGAATGTGATAAAATAGCTAATGGAATTAATAATAATAATTAGTAAACTGGCACAATGGGCATCGAAATGGCAATAAATGTTAATATAGCTAAGGGTGAAGTGTTGAATGTTGCTTGAACAATTAAGCATCCCAAATGCTTCATCGAAATTAAGCGCCCGAAGAACACCAGAACACAAGAAATAGGAGCAGGAGTATGAGAATATAATTGGTCGAACCTGCGCCACCATTCAATATGGTCAATACTGATCTGATACTTCAATTCCAGTTTCCCGCCCACTCCCCATGTTCCTTAGTTCCCTGAAGAAACCAATAATCTGCCTAATTGTAACTGCATTCAACAATGGAACATCCATAATCCTCTGGGGCAGAGAATTCTAAGCATTCACAATTCTTTGAAGAATTTTCGCCTTACTTCAGTCCTACATGACCGGTCCCATATCTTGAGACCAGTAAAAAAAGTCTCTCAGCGTCTACCCTATCAAGTCCCTTCAAAATGTTATGTGATTCCATGACATCACCTCTCATTCTTCCAAACTCCAGTAACATAAGAACAATTTAATCAGCCTCTCATTAATGGACAACCCGCTGATCCCAGAAACCAGTCTAGTGAATTTATCCTCTACCACTTCCAATGCAAATCTATCTGTTTGTTTATATGGAGACCAAAACTGCAGGAAGTATTCCAGATGTGGTTTCACCAAAGCGTTTTTATTCCTGTACTTCAATCCCCTTTTAATAAAGGCAACATTCCATTTGCCTTCCTAACTGTTTTCTGTATCTGAATGCTAACTTCCTGCATTCTATGTATGAGCACGCAGAAGTGTTTCTGGACATTAACATTTAGGGTGGCACAGTGGCGCAGTGGTTAGCACCGCAGCTTCACAGCTCCAGCGACCCGGGTTCAGTTCTGGGTACTGCCTGTGCGGAGTTTGCATGTTCTCCCTGTGTCTGCGTGGGTTTCCACCGGGTGCTGCAGTTTCCTCACACCTCCAAAAGATTTGCAGGGTGATACGTGAATTGGCCATTGTGAATTGCCCCTAGTTTAGGTAAGGGGTAGGAGAATGGTGGGGATGTGGTAGAGAATATGGGATTAATGTAGGATTAGTATAAATGGGTGGTTGTTGGTCAGCGCAGACTCGGTGGGCCAAAGGGCCTGTTTCAGTGCTGTATCTCTAAATAAAAAAAAACATTTACAACGCTCACACCTATCAAAAATATCCTTTTCTTCTTTTCTTACGGCCAAAGTTAATACCTTCACACTTCTCCATATCATACTCTACCTGACATGTTGTTTCCCGATCACTTAACCTTTTAATATATTTTTTCAGCCCCTCTGTGTCCTCACAATCTGCATTTCCACCTTGTTTGCATCGTCATCAAACATATATAGATTACTCTCCATCTCTTCATCTAAGTCATTAAGACAGCTTATAAATAGCTGATAGCCCAGCACAGATCCTTGCGACACAAGGATAGGTAGTAATGTATGTTCCAACGAGGACAAAAGGAGGCTGCAGACCGATATAGGTAGCTTGAGTGAGTGGGCAAAAAAAATTGGCAGATCGGGTATAATGTGGGAAAATGTGAAGTTATTCACTTTGGCACGAATAATAATAATGAAAAAGACTAAGACTTAAATGGAGAATGACTGCAGAATTCCGTAGTGCAGAGAGTGCTAGGTGTTCTAGTGTATGAGTCACAAAACATTGCTTGTATTATTATTCATTCATGGGATGTGGGCGCCGCTGGCCAGGTCAGCATTTATTGTCCATCCCAAATTTTCCTTGAGAAGGTGGTGGTGAGCTGCCTTCTTGAACCGCTGAAGTCCATGTGGGGTAGGGACACCCACAGTGCCGTTAGGAAGGGAGTTCAACGATTTTGACCCAGCGACAGTGAAGAAACGGCGATATAGTTCCAAGTCAGGATGGTGTGTGACTTGGAGGGGAACTTGCAGGTGGTGGTGTTCCCATGTATTTGCTGCCTTTGTCCTTCTAGTTGGTAGAGGTCGCAGGTTTGGAAGATGCTGTCTAAGGAGCTTGCTGCGTTGTTGAAATGCATCTTCTGGGTGGTACACACTGCTGCCACTGTGCGTCGGTGGTGGAGGGAGTGAATTTTTGTGGATGGTGTGCCAATCAAGTGGGCTGCTTTGTCCTGGATGGTGTCGAGCTTTTTGAGTGTTGTTGGCGCTGTACTTATCCAGGCAAAGTACTCCATCACACTCCTGACTTCTGTTTTGTAGATGGTGTACAGGCTTTGGGGAGTCAGAAGGTGAGTTACTCGCCGCAGGATTCCCAGCCTGTGACCTGCTCTTGTACCACGGTATCTATATGCCTATTGCAGTGAAGTTTCTGGTCAATGGTAATCTCGAGGATGTTAATAGTGGGAGATGTTATTGAAGTATATAAGATCCTGAACGGTCTTGATAATGTGGATGCAGAAAAGACCTTTCCTCCTGTGGGTGAGTCCAGAATTAAAGGGCAATTATTTAAAATTAGGGGTCGCCCTATTATGACAGAGAGGAGGAGACTGCTTTTTCAGATGATTGTGTGATTTTGGAACTCGCTGCCTCAGAAGGTTTTGGAGGTGGGGTCATTGAATATTTTTAAGGCAGAGGTCGATAGGTTTTTGTTAAGTAAGGGCATCAAAGATTATTGAGGATAGATGGTAGTGAGGAATTCGAAAACAAACAGACCGGCCATGATTTTATTGAACGGCAGAGCTGTATTAGCGGCCAAATGGCCAACATCAGCGCCTAATTCGTATGTTCCTATGTTCGCATGACGCTCCATTAACCACTTCCTGCCAACTTGAAAATTCCTCATTTATTCTGTCCTTTTGCTTCATGTCCTTTAACTAATCATGTATCCACGCTAATATATTACCCACAACTGCATGAACCCTCATCTTGCCCATTACACTTCTGTGCTTCACACTAATGGCTGTCTTTTTTTTTAGGGGGGGTGGGGGAAGCTATTCAGGACCTCCTGATTCCCCTTTATCTATCCAATTAGGTACATCCTCAAAAAACTCTGAAACATTTTGCAAACAGGATTTCCCTTCCGTGAAACCATGCTGACTTTGTGTTATAATATTGCGTTTTGTTTTTTAAGTGCATTGTTAAGACATCCTTAATAATATATTCCGGCATTTTCCCAGCGACAGATGTCAGGGTAATTGGCCTGGATTTCCCTGTTCTCCCGTTCCCTCCTTTCTTGAAAAGTGGGATTACATTTGCAAATTTCTATCTGATGGAACCATTCCAGGATGTATGGAATTTTGGCAAAGTGTAGGTGGCACATCCAGTATCTTTGCAGCTTTTGGTTTGGAACCGGAGAGTGTAGGCAATCAGGTTCCAGGTATTTATTGTGTTATAGTCCCTTAGGTCTCTCCAATATTTTTTTCCTTTATATGCTGATATTAAATAGCTTTATTTCCTCACCTTTGTGAGCCCTTAGGTGACTGTTTACTTCTGGAGTGTAACGTGTGTCTTCTACTACGAAGACCGCTGCAAAATATTTGCTCAATGCCTCTGCTATTTCCTTATTCGCCATGATAATCTTTACTGTCCCTGCTTCTAAGGTATCAACGTTAACTTTAGTTACTCTCTTCTTTTTTTTGAATACCTATAAAGTTTCTTACGATCCGTTTTTGTTTTTCTGGCTATTTTTCTCTCGTTCTATGTTCCCATTTTGATCAATTTTTTGGGTGGCCCATTGTTGGTATCGAAAACGTTCCCAATACTGAGAAGGGCTACAGATATTTCCAACAGGATACGTCTCTTCTTTTAATGGAATACTACACTTAACTTCCTCCGTACACCACAGATTGATCTTTCATGTTGACCTTTTGTTTTCCTTTGGGATATATTTGTTGAACATTTTGACATGATTGTTAAATGTTTCCCACTGTTTAGTAACCTCTATAATTTTTATTATAGTTATCCAATCAACCTTACCCGCTCCCCTTCCTACCTATACAATTGGTTTTGTTAAGTTTAACGTTTTTAGAGTATGTCACTTTCCAATGTAACATGGACATGAATGATATTATGATCACTATTTTCCAGCGCACCATTCACTATGACATGATTAATTAAATCTGCCTAATTACAAAATACTAGATCAAAAATAACGTTATCCCTATCTGGTTCCACAACGTATTGCTCCAGGAAAATGTCATATAAATATTGTACAAACTCATCTTCTGGACTATCCTTGCCAATTTCATAGTCTCAAATTAATTGAAGATTAATGTCCTCCACAAGTATTGCATTGCCTTTGTTACATGCTCCAATATTTTATTGTTAATAGCTCTATTCAATGGTACAACAACTGTTTATGGGGCTTATAAACTATTCCCAACGGCATTTTCTAACTCTTGCTATTCCTAATCTCCACCCATACAGGTTCTACATTGTGTTCGTATGAGCCCAGATCCTTTTTCACTGATGTCCTAATGTCATCCATTACTATCAATGCCACCCCTCCTACTTTTCCATGTTGTCTGTCATTTCGAATTATTGTGTACACTGGAATATTTATTTCCCAAGTTTGGTCACCTTGTAATCATGTTTCTATACTCGACATTAAATCTAAACTTTTATCTCTGTTTCTGCCAATACTTCATCTATTGCACTGAAGATTCTTCAGGCATTCAGATGAAGAACATTTAATCTTCTTTATATTACTGTATTTCCCTCCATTGACCTTATCTGGTGATCGGCAATTAGTGTTAAACTGTCTGTCCCTTTCTGTCTCACTCTAATTCGCTTTACCCACATTGCTACGTTGTTCCGTTGCCTCGACGTTTCTCTTTTGGATTTCTTAATCATCCTTCAGCCAAACCTTTACACCCCTCACCAGTTTATAGCACCGTCCACAACCGTAGTTATACGATTGGCCATGACACTGGTCCAGGCCGTGTAACTGCAGCCCATTCCAGCTGAATATCTCCCTCTTCACTGAGCATTGAATTCAGTGTCTCATGAATCCAAACCCCTTCTTTCCATACTACTCTTTTAGCCACGCATTTAATCTCAAAATCTGCTTGGTCCTGTGCCTGAATGGGGTAGAGGGGCAAAGGATTCAGGGGTACAGATTCACAAATCATTACCAGTCGCAGCACAGTCTAACCAGACCATAAAATGCAAAGAAAGCAATGGAGTCCATTTCCAGATGAGTGTAATTGAAAGAAAGGAGCTGACATTAAACAAAGTGGAATGTTAAATGTATAGCACTTTGCGTGATGTGTGCAGCTCTGGGCTACATATTACAAAGAGAATATTGATGCACAACAGAAAGGGAAATTATCTGACATGTGGGAGTCTTTCAAACGTCAGCTGATTAGAATCCAGATGCAGCATGTTCCTGTGAGGATGAAAGACAAGTTTGGCAAGTTTCGGGATGCTTGGATAACACGGGATATTGTGAGCCGAGTCAAAAAGAAAAAGGAAGCATTTGTAAGGGCTGGAAGGCTAGGAACAGATGAAGTACTTGAGGAATATAAAGACAGTCGGAAGGAACTTAAGCAAGGAGTTAGGAGAGCTAAAAGGGGTCATGAAAAGTCATTGGCAAACAGGATTAAGGAAAATCCCAGGACTTTTTATACGTATATAAAGAGCAAGAGGGTAACCAGGGAAAGGGTTGGCCCACTCAAGGGCAGAGATGGGAATCTATGTGTGGAGCCAGAGGAAATGGGCGAGGTACTAAATGAGTACTTCGCATCAGTATTCACCAAAGAGAAGGACTTGGTGGAAGTTGAGCCCAGGGAAGGGAGTGAAGATAGTCTCATTCATCTCATTATCCTAAAGGAGGAGGTGTTGGGTGTCTTGCAAAGCATTAAGGTAGATAAGTCCCCAGGCCTGATGGGATCTACCCTAGAATACTCAGGGAGGCAAGGGAAGAAATTGCTGGGGCCTTGACAGATATCTTTGCATCCTTATTGGCTACGGGTGAGCTCCCAGAGGACTGGAGAATAGCCAATATTGTGCCTTTGTTTAAGAAGGGTGGCAGGGATAATCCAGGAAATCATAGGCCGGTGACCCTTATGTCAGTGGTAGATAAACTATTAGAGAGGATTATGCGGGACAGGATTTACTTCCATTTGGAAACAAATGAACTTATGAGCGAGAGACAGCGTGGTTTTGTGAAGGGGAGGTCGTGTCTTACGAATTTGATTGGGTTTCTTGAGGAGGTGACGAAGATGATTGATGGGGGAAGGGCAGTAGATGTTATCTGTGTGGACTTTAGTGAAGCTTTTGACAGGGATCCGTAGGGCAGACTGGTGCAGGGGGTGGAGGCACACGGGATCAGAGGTGGGCTGGCGGGATGGATACAGAACTGGCTCGGTCATAGAAGACGGAGGGTTTCAGTGGATGTGTGTTTTTCTGGGTGGACGGAAGTGGCTGGTGGTGTTCCGCGGGGATCAGTGCTGGGACCTTTGCTGTTTGTAGCATATATAAATGATTTGGAGGAAAATTTAGCTGGTCTGATTGGCAAGTTTGCGGATGACACAAAGGTTGGTGGAATTGCGGATAATGACCGGGATTGTCAAAGGATACAGCAGGGTGTGGATCGGTTGGAGACTTGGGCAGAGAAATGGCAGATGGTGTTTAATCCAGACGGGTGTGAGGTAATGCATTTTGGAGGGTCTAGTGCAGGTGGGAGGTATATGTTAGATGGCAGAACCCTTTGGAATGTTGACAGGCAGAGAGATCTGTGCCTGCATGTCCACAGGTCACTGGATTGGCAACGGAGGTCAATAGAGTGGTCAAGAAGGCATACGGCATGCTTGCCTTCATCGGTCATGGCATAGAGTATGAGAATTGTTGCAGCTGTACAGAACTTAGTTAGGCCACACTTAGAATATTGCGTGCAATTCTGGTCGCCACACTACCAGAGGGACTTGGAAGCTTTGGAGAGCGTACAGAGGAGTTTTACCAGGATGCTGCCTGGTCTGGAGGGCATTCGCTATGAGGAGAGGTTGGAAAAACTCGGACTGTTTTCACTGGAACGACGGAGGTGGAGGGGCGACATGATAGAGGTTTACAAAGTTATGAGCGGCATGGACAGAGTGGATAGTCAGAGGCTTTTTCCCAGGGTGGACGAGTCAGTTACTAGGGGACATAGCTTTAAGGTGTGAGGGTCAATGTTTAGAGGGGATGTGCGAGGCAACTCTTTTGCACAGAGGGTGGTGTGTGCCTGGAACTTGCTGCCAGGGGAGGTGGTGGAAGCAGATACTATAGGGACGTTTAAGAGACATCTTGACAATTATATGACTAGGAAGAGAATAGAGGGATATGAGCACCGGAAGTGCAGAAGGTGTTAGTTTAGGCAGGCATCAAGATCGGCGCAGGATTGGAGGGCCGAATGGCCTGTTCCTGTACTGTACTGTTCTTTGTTCTTTGTTCTTTATATGTGTGTGTTTCAGCAATTTAATAGGAGACAAAGCGATATGAATACATTTCTATTGTTATAATTATTATCATGGTATCAGCAAAAAATCATCCCCATTTCAATCAATTAGATTCAGAAAAGCAGAGGCAGCTCCATGTAATGGATAGATCAGTCGCTTGAAATAATGATTCCACAATAAAAATGGCCTGCATAATTGTACTCAGTAAAATTCTACATCCACAGATAGCCCAAGTAGTACATGGCCACTGGGGTCATATGTTCCATTCTGGTTAGTGATCCACACTCAGTAAAGTTCAGCAGTGACACATACTCCCAGTAATGCATGACCATTGGTATCAGGTATTCCACTCCTGTTAGTGACCACAGTCGCTACAATTCTACAGTGGCACGTATTCACATTTATAGGTCTACACTGACTCTTATTCCCGCTAATTTCTTCAGTCAGGGTGTTGACTTCACTGAAGGCTAATTCAATATTGCACGATATTCCACGAAATGCAATAACCTGATAATTCAGATAGCCTAAGATTTTCAAAGAAAGGTTCATTCTCAAATGCGGAAATTAAATACAACAGCAGACATGTTCAAGAATGTTAAAGACATATGACGTAAGGATATGATATTGCCGATCAGGTTCTTGCATAACAGAAACTGCTAGATTAGCATGTAACATCATATGCCACAGAGTAAAACTGGAGGGAAGGTAAAACGGAGATTTACACAACTTCAATGCCGTGGTCACTTACCAGGAACACCAATGATGGCAAGGATCAGGTAATATCTTTTCACTACATTGGCAAATGTTTCACGCATTTTCGGTGTGAATTGATCTGGCCGTTCATTCTGCAGGCAACCTGTCTGTATTAAACATTGTGGTGATGCATTCCCAGAGCCTGTAGTTAATAACTCGTGGGATCTCCACCGGGACATTAAGATTGCAACATCGTTAAAAACGATTTTTTAAAATTTGTGCAAACAGATTACAATATCGAGTTAACTCTGCCTTGTGATACAAATTCCAAATGTTACAGGGTCCCTCTCCGGACTGGTTTACTGATGTTTGGGACATGGCAGTCCTCTTTAACCGTGTTCATTCATGGATTATATTTCAAATGTTTCAGTCTCTCTCTCAGGAATTATCTACAGCACTGTGGGATGTGGCTGCCTCCTTATTTCTGAACATTCTGTAATTAAATTACAAACATTAGAGTGTTCCTCTCAGGCCTCATCTACTGCACGTTGCGTGGCTGCCCTCTTTAACTGCGGCCATTCAGTAATTAATTTCTAAATGTTGGAGGGTCGCGCTCAAGGACTTTCTACCACACTCTGGGATGTGCCTGTCCATTCAGTGCTTAGGTTTCAATGGTAAAGAGTCGCTCTCAGAGCTGATCTACCGGACCTTGGAATGAGGCTGCCCTCTTTAACTCTGTAATTAAATATAACTCTGTCAGTAAGTAATCTCCAAATATTGGAATATTTTAGAATGCCTCCCTCAGGGATTTTCCACTGCATCTGGGATGTGGTTGTCCTCGTTAACTGTGACCATTCAGTAATTAAATTCTAGTGGCGAGTAAGTCGCTCTCAGAGCTGCTCAACTGCACCGTGGAATGAGTTTGTCGTCTTTAATGTGGCCATTCAGTAATTAAGCTTCAAATGTTCTCGAGTATCTCTCAGGTCTGATCAAGAGCACTCTGGGATGTGGCTTTCCTCTTTAACAGCAACCCTTCAGTCATTAAATTCCAAATGTGACAGTGTCTGTCACAGAGCTGCTCCACTGCTCTCTGGGTGTGACTATCCACTTTAACTGTGGTCAGTAAGTATATAAATTCCAACTGTTGGAGTGTCTCTTTCGGGGAGGTTAAACTACAATCTTGAATGAGACTATCCTCTTTAACAGTTTCCATTCAGTAATTAAAATCCAGATGTTAGAGTGCCTCTCTCAGGGCTAATCTACTGCTCTCTGGGATGTGGATATTCACTTTAATTGTGACCATTTATTGTTTTAATTCCAAACGTTTACATGCCTGACTCAGACTTGCTCTACTGCCACTTGGAATGAGGTTTCCTCTTTAGCTGTGTGCACTCAGTAATTAAATTCCAAATGTTTGCAAGTCTCTCTCAGACTGTTCCACACCTCTCTCGGATGTGAATGGCACCTTTAACGGTGGCGATCCAGTTATTAAATGCCAGCTCTTAGATTGTCTTTTTCAGGACTGTTCTACTTTATTCTTGGATATGGCTCCTTTCTTCAACTGTCACCATTCAGTAATTAAACTCCAAAAGTTAGATTATCTCTGACAGGGCTTTTCAACTGCAATCTGGGATGATCCTGTCTTCTTTAAGTGTGACTATTCTGTAATTAAGTTCCAAATGTAGAATGTGGCTCGAAGAGCCGCTCTATTGCACCCTGCAATGTGGCTCTTCGCTTTAATAATGTCAATTCAGTAATTAAACACTAAATGTTACGGTGTTTCTCTTCGGGCTTTTCTACTGAACTTGGAATGTAGCTGTCCCTTTTAACTGTCACCATTCAATAATTAAGTTCCAAATGTTAGAGTGTCTCTCTCAGAAATGTTTCACTGCTCTCTGCGATTTCGTTCCCTTGAACTGTGACCGTTCAGTAACTAAATCCAAACTGTTAGAGTTTCTTTGTCAGAGCTGTCCTACTGTAATCATGGACAAGGCTTTCCTCTATTACTGTGTCTACTGAAATTATACTCCAAATATAAGAGTGTTTCTCTTAACACTGACCAACTGCACTCTGGGATATGGTTGCCTTCTTTAGCTGTGTCCATTCAGTAACTAAATTCCAAGTATTTGACTGTCTCTCTCAGGGCTACTCAGCTGTTTCTTGGAATCTAGCGGTCCTCTTTAACGATGGACATTTAGTAATTAAATTACAGTTGTTAGGCCGTCACCTTAGGGCTTTTTAAAAATGCTCCCTGTAATGTGGCTGTCATTTTAACTGGACTCAACGGCAAGAATGGACTCAACGGCTTCCAAAAAGGAAGGGTCTCCCCCGGGGACGAGTAATCCATGTCCTCTGGAGAAAGGCGACCCATGTCCGTTTGTCCCCTTGAAGGAGACGCAGAAGTGTCACGGTAAATATGTGTTTTAAAGCTAGGTATGTTTTAAAGTAAAAACAAGTTACGGTGTCTTTGATTCAAAGGAAAATGGAATAGTGTAGGTCAGATGGTTTCACAGGTCGGCGCAACATCGAGGGCCGAAGGGCCTGCACTGCGCTGTAATGTTCTAATTCTAATTCTAAAAATTCTAATTCTAATTCTAATTGTGAGAATGTTGGAAGCTTCCACGAATGAACTGAATATCTGGGATGTACAGTTTGTGTTCTGTGAAACTGACTGTCGTTAACTCTTTGTTGTCTGGCTTTAATGTTGAAAATTGAAGTCTATTAAGTTGTTTGGAATTGAATGATTGTGAAAAGTGATTGTTCAGTGTGTTCATTTCTATTTAGTGTTGTGCACCCAGGAATGGGATATAAAATTGAATTATATTTTAAGTTAAAGTTTTATTTTTAGTTGGTTTTGCAACTGTGAAAAGGCAATGAACAATTTTCTGAGGGATAAGCTTCAGCCTTGAAGGTCTGAAGATGTCTGGCAGAAATCTAATTTGGGGTTTGGAACATTGTTTTAATTGGAAACTCTGCTATTGTTTTATTTTAAATTTGAAGACATGTTTTACTGACAGTTATATTGTTCTAAGGGAAAGAAAGGATAGAAAAGGAGATATAGGCAAGATTCTGTCTGTTTAAAAAGATTAAACTTTGTGTAAGGACCTAGTGTTAAGTCTTCTGTTGTAAGAATGTTAAATAACTTTTTCTTTAGTTTTTTGTTTTATTACAGTCATTTTAAAAGGCGCCTGAAGAAAGATCAAGAAAATGATGTATTTTCCTATGTTTTAAAATAAGCACGTGCTATTCTGTTCTGTGTGTAGTTAATAAGTATTATAAGTTAATAAGTCTGAATTGAATTAATACTGTTAAGGTTAATTGACCTGTTTAAGTTGAAGAACTGGAAATGTCATTTGCAACCACAATGAACTTTCAAGTTTATTATGTCGAGTTTTGGAGGAGTCTTAAGTTCCGGACAGAAGACTCGTTCATATAACATCGGCAATTTTGATTTAAATATTATTGTAGTAAATTGGAATTGGAATCATCTTTGTCGTAAAAATCATTGGATTAGGAACCTCTTACAAAAGATACTAAAAAATTTGGAAACAATTGGAGTGTAATCTAAAATGCTGTCTTTCCTGATGGAGATGCTTTCCTTTGAAGTTGAAAATGTTACACATGATTTTGTTGTTTTTAAACCCTAAGGATACCAAAAGGATTGAAATAAATTTAAAATGGATAGTTCTTTTAGATCAGAAAAAAAAAAGTTTCGTAAAGTGACGTAGCTGAGAATGTTTTGCTCCGCGCCCTTGGAGACAAAGAACTTAACCCACTGTAGCTTTTTGCATTGCTGAGAGTCAAATTTATACATATTGGACATTGTTAAATTTTACATTTCTAATAGACAGATAGAATTGGACAAATTAACCCATTGGGCTCAGGGGCAGAGCCACAATGGATTCTTTTTAAGCAGGTGACGGCAGGTTCCAAGGCCACATGAGAACTGATGCCACAACAAGAGATCCAGCAGCATTGAGAATTTAAAACTTAATTGCAGACATCAAATATCATAGCATCTTTATCAATAAGACAAAATGCTTCAGAAGGAAAGATAGTTGCAAACATTTCTGTCCTTAACCTACAAAAGTACAACCAAGTCTGGGCATCAGAAATTGGTATCAATAAACAAAATTTCATTGATATGAGTGGTTATTTAAAGCACTAAATGGGAAATTTATCTGATATTTAAGAGGACAATCAAAGTTTTAGAAAATAGCAAACCAGTGGTTTACTGTATTGGACATTAGCAATGGGTTCTGGTCCATACAGTTGGCACAAGAGAGTCAATATAAATTTGGATTTACGTTCAAGGGACAACAGTACATCTGGACGTGTCTCTCCCAGGGATTTTATAATAATCCATCGATATTCCACCTTCCTTCAAGAATGCTAGAGTGAAAGTTAGGCTGAAAATGGCACCGATAATGAAGGAAAAGGTTTCTTATTTGGGAATAGTAATAAGACAGGGAAAGCATGAAACAGAGCAAAAGTGAGTGCAGACAATCCTCGAACTCCCCCTAGCGCAAGATATAAAGGCTCGAAGATAAAAAAAAAGGACAGTTCCTATTTCAGGTTGTGAGATTAAACAGACAAGAAGCAACAACCCCCACGGTTAACTCCACATTCGAATTACCGACGAGTAAGGTTACAACCCAAAAGACACAAGTGACTGGTCTCCCTTGCCTTGCATTGACTCCAGGACCAGAAAATGGACTTGCGATAATAAAAACTAATAAAATTGTATATGATGATGTAAAGCTTGAGTTGGTACCGGTAATATTGATTTTCTCAGATATCAAGCTACCTGACTGGTGCCTTGAGAAGACCCGAGAGTTGGACAATGTATTACTGTAACAATTGTTGAGACAGGAATTTGGTAATGAGAAAATGATAAAAAGATTACATTTCGGGTCGCTGACCCGAAACGTTAACTCTGCTTCTCTTTCCACAGATGCTGCCAGACCTGCTGAGTGATTCCAGCATTTCTTGTTTTGGTTTCAGATTTCCAGCATCCGCAGTATTTTTCTTTTACATAAAATACAATGATGTGTTACCCTATGTTATGGAAATTGGAAAAGCGGTAATTGGAACAACATTGTCCATTGTCTGAGTGTAGTCTGGAAAACCAGGTGATCATATGTCCTCATCCTAAATATAAAACGGCAGAATCAAAATGTGGATTTAATGCCACTGTAAATTGCACCATGGAAACTTGGAAAGCATTGTCAGGACTAACCCATATGGCCTATATGGGAAAGGGGAGATGTCGCATAACCACCACAGCGAAGGAGTACCAGTATGGACATAAACGGACCTGTCCGGTGAGCAACAGTACATTTTGGTTCAACCCACAAATCCTAACCCGAGTAGAGAAGATGGAGTTGGTGCAGATACATAAACAAAAGACAGAAACGATAACTGTGACAGAAAGTATTAAGGAGGATTTGACAAATTACCTCCGGGACTATGAATATACTATTTAGCCATTGCCCACACGCTTGGGTAAAGATAGACAGCAGCTAGAAGCCATTATAAGCTGGAACAACAGTCGAAGATGCTACAAGATGAGATTGACAAGATAAATGATTCTACCTGGCAGGAGGACCTCTGGATCTGGGGTCAGACGTGCAGATACACCCCTGGTTTAGAATTATCTCCCATGTCCTGATAGTGGTTTTGGGTATCATGGTGTTAGATGTGACTTACTTAATATGGAAACTTAAGAAATTAATTAGGCAATGCAAGAGGATGTATGAATACAGGTTGGACAGCTACCCCAAAAAGCAATTAGTGTTTGAACTTGCTCTGTCAAAGGAGGGACAATTAGTTATGCCATAAAAGGGGTAATTGTATAACCTTTTCATACATACTTAAAGTGAGCAAATGAATGATCAATGTACTTTATGAAATTGTATTACGTTTGTACAATCGATTATGTAACAACGATGTTTAAATGAGATGGTAAATGTACAAGTGTACCACCTTTTATGTTGTAAACAAGTGATTGAAGCCCCTGCAAAACGTATGCCTTTACAGAGTTCCCGCTCCCCCTTGTGATATATGCAGGCGACGTATTGAGTGCGACCCCTCTGGGTGTTGAAGGCTGTTTCTGACAATAGAGACCATTAAAGGCACCTAGGTGGAATGAAGGGAAGGATTCTTAAAAGGGTTGTAGAAGAGTCAAGAGGGGACTGTGAGAACGGAAATTTAGAATTTTAAGAACAGAATATTATGGGGACATTTAAGCTGAGATTAATCAATCATGTATTGCTAGCTTGGCCTTGCGGCTGCGACAGCGCGATGGTAGGAAAGATATTATGCTTCAATGACTACTTTAAGTACCTCTCCCCTCCACATACGATGATATTGCGTTATCATGGTATGATAAAAGGAGGGATTGTTGGAGAATTCTCTGAGCTTTGCTAATTATTACTTAACTTTGTAGAAGCAGAAACTCAGGACACAGCTTGTAGCTAATCTAACCACAACCAACGGTCATAAATTGTAGACAGAGCAGCTAACCACAATCAGACATTACGGCCAGAAATGGTGTCTGGAGTGGGAATTGAATTAAGGAACTAGCTTGTTATTGTTGAAACTGATGTTTTGCTGACCTCGGACCCTGCATGGTGCACCGTGACGTAGGCAGTCTTGTGGGTGCTTATCTAATTGAGAAACTGTTAGCTCTGCCTTTTTTAATACTATATACGTCCACGGCGATCTGTTGCTCTTTGGGAGCAGCACTGGACCGCATTTAGATAAGGTGTGCTCCCCCATGACATCATGCAATAAAGGGTTTGATTCTCAACGTCTGAGTCTGGAGAATTTGTTCAACAATTGGGCACAATCTGGATTTTCTCCAACAATGACCCTACTGTCTGGTTATCTGAAACCTTCTTTGGGAAGTTAGAGGACCCAAAGGATGTGTTAAACAGATCGTCCTTAGTTGAGGCTCAACAATCTGACCCAATGTTAAAAAAGGCACAGACTGTCCAAACCAAAATTGAAGCAGAGGGAGTTGCAGAGTGCAACTATTTAAATAATAAGTTGCTAATGAGGAAGTGGAGACTGCCTCACAGACCTGCGGATGAAGAGTGCACAGTGCTTCACCAGATATGGATGCCGCTGAGGTACTTTAGAACATAGAACATTACAGCGCAGTACAGGCCCTTCGGCACTCGATGTTGCACAGACCTGTGAAAGCATCTGACCTACACTACTCCATTTTCATCCATATGTCTATCCAATGACCACTTAAATGCCGGAAAATTGGCGAGTCCACTACTGTTGCAGGCAGGGCGTTCCACGCCCCTACTGCTCTCTGAGTAAAGAAAGTACCTCTGACATCTGTCCAATATCGATCACCCCTCAACTAAAAGCTATGTCCCCTCGTGTTTGCCAGCACCATCCGAGGAAAAAAACACTCTCACTATCCACCCTATCTAACCCTCTGATTATCTTATATGTCTCTATTAAGTCACCTCTCCTCCTCCTTCTCTCCAACGAAAACCACCTCAAGTCCCTCAGCCTTTCCTCGTAAGACCTTCACTCCATACAAGGCAACATCCTAGTAAATCTCCTCTGCATCCTTTCCAAAGCTTCCACATCCTTCCTATAATGCGGTGACCAGAACTGCACGCAATACTCCAGGTGCGGCCGCACCAGAGTTTTGTACAGCTGCAGCATGACCTCGTGGGTCCGAAAATCGATTCCCCTACTAATAAAAGCTATCACACCATATGCCTTATTAACAGCACTATTAAACTGGGTGGCAACTTTCAGGGATTTATGTACCTGGACACCAAGATCTCTCTGATCATCCACACTACCAAGAATCTTCCCATTAGCCCAGTACTCTGCATTCCTGTTACTCCTTCCAAAGTGAATCACCTCACACTTTTCCGCATTAAACTCCATTTGCCATCTCTCAGCCCAGCTCTGCAGCCAATCTGTGGCCCTCTGTAACCTACAACATCCTTCGGCACTATCCATAACTCCACCGACCTTCGTGTCATCCGCAGATTTACTACCCCACCCTTCTACACCCTCATCCAGGTCATTTATAAAAATGACAAACAGCAGTGGCCCAAAACAGATCCTTGCGGTACACCACTCGTAACTAAACTCCAGGATGAAGATTTGCCATCAACCACCACCCTCTGTCTTCTTTCAGCTAGCCAATTTCTGATCCAAAGCACTAAACCACCTTCAATCCCATACTTCCGTAGTTTCTGCAATAGCCTACCGTGGGGAATCGTATCAAAAGCCTTACTGAAATCCATATACACCACATCCACGGCTTTACCTTCATCCACCTGCTTGGTGACCTTCTCAAAAAACTCAATAAGGTTTGTGAGGCACGACCTACCCTTCACAAAACCGTGCTGACTATCGCGAATGAACTTATTCTTATCAAGATGATTATAAATCCTATCTCTTACAACTTTTTCCAACATTTTACTCACAACCGAAGTAAGGCTCACAGGTCTATAATTACCAGGGCTGTCTCTACTCCCCTTCTTGAACAAGGGGACAACATTTGCTATCCTCCAGTCTTCCGGCACTATTCCTGTCGACAATGACGACATAAAGATCAAGGACAAAGTCTCTGCAATCTCCTCCCTGGCTTCCCAGAGAATCCTAGCATAAATCCCATCTGGCCCAGGGGACTTATCTATTTTCACACTTTCCAAAATTGCTAACACCTCCTCCTTGTGAACCTCAATCCCATCTAGCCAAGTAGTCTGTATCTCAGTATTCTCCTCGACAACATTTTCTTTCTCTACTGTAAATACTGACGAAAAATATTCATTTAACGCTTCCCCTATCTCCTCTGATTCCACACACAACTTCCCACTACTATCCTTGATTGGCCCTAATCTAACTCTAGTCATTCTTTCATTTCTGATATACCTATAGAAAGCCTTAGGGTTTTCCCTGATCCTATCCGCCAATGACTTCTCGTGTCCTCTCCTTGCTCTTCTTAGCTCTCCATTTAGATCCTTCCTGGCTAGCTTGGAACTCTCAAGCGCCCGAACTGAGCCTTCACGTCTCATCCTAACATAAGCCTTCTTCTTCCTCTTGACAAGCACTTCAATTTCTTTAGTAAACCATGGCTCCCTCGCTCGACAACTTCCTCCCTGCCTCACAGGTACATACTTATCAAGGACACGCATTAGCTGCTCCTTGAATAAGCTCCACATTTCGATTGTGCCCATCCCCTGCAGTTTCCTACCCCATCCTACGCATCCTAAATCTTGCCCAATCGCATCATAATTTCCTTTCCACCAGCTATAATTCTTGCCCTGCGGTATATACCTGTCCCTGCCCATCGCTCAGGAAAACCTAACCTAATTGTGATCACTATCACCAAAGTGCTCACCTCCATCAAAATCAAACACCTGGCCGGGTTCATTACCCAGTACCAAATCCAATGTGGCATCGCCCCTGGTTGGCCTGTCTACATACTGTGTCAGAAAACCCTCCTGCACACAATGGACAAAAACTGACCCATCTAAAGTACTCCAATTATAGTATTTCCAGTCAATATTTGGAAAGTTAAAGTCCCCCATAACAACTACCCTCTTACTCTCGCTCCTGTCGAGAATCATCTTCGCTATCCTTTCCTCTACTTCTCTGGAACTATTCGGAGGTCTATAGAAATCTCCCAACAGGGTGACTTCTCCTCTCCTGTTTCTAACCTCGGCCCATGCAACCTCAGTAGACGAGTCCTCAAACGTCCTTTCTGCCGCCGTAATACTCTCCTTGATTAACAATGCCACCCCCCCCACCCCTCTTTTACCATCTTCTCTGTTCTTACTGAAACATTTAAATCCCGGAACCTGCAACATCCATTCCTGTCTCTGCTCTACCCATGTCTCCGAAATGGCCACAGCATCGAGATCCCAGGTACCAACCCATGCTGCAAGTTCACCCACCTTATTCCGGATGCTCCTGGCGTTGAAGTAGGCACACTTTAAACCAAGTTCTTTTTGCCAGTGCCCTTTAAGAAATATTCAGAATGGCCCACGCACTTCCAAAGACTGGACATGTCAGTATATGAAAAGTCGAAGCCCGCATAAGACAGCATCTTCACTGGCCACAACTCCACAAAGATGTGGTGGAGTTCTGTAAAACTGGTCACATTTGCCAGGTTGTGGGGAAGCCCCAAAATGCAATAAAACCTTCACCCCTCATTACCATACCAGCTTTTGGGGAACCCTTCAGCAGAGTGCTAGTGGATTGTGTGGGACACCTGCTGAAAACAAAACGGGATTACCAGTATATTCTCACCATTATGGATGTGGTGACCCGATTCCCAAAGGCCATTCTTCCGAAGAACTATCTCTGCCAAGGTAGTGGTGGAGGGGTTAACCCAATTCTTTACACGATATGGGCTGCCTGCTGAGATCCAGATGGAACAGGGCACACATTTTATGTCCAGTATGTTTGAAAAGGTCAGGGTAATCTGGCCATAACCCAGTGCAAGTCCTCAGCCTACCATCCACAGTCACAAGGGGCTTTGGAGTGGCACCACCGGACCTGAAAGACAATGATCAGGCCATACTGCTATGAGTAACCCCATGACTGGGACAAAGGGCTGGGATTTCTCCTGTTGGTTACCAGGGACTTATCCACTGAGTCCACTGGCTTTAGTCTCTTTGAATTAGTTTATGGACACGAGATGAGAGGTCCTCTTAAACTAATCAAGGAGAAGTTTTTGGGGCAGAGGGATCACACTTCCTTGCTAGACTACATTTCCTTGCTCTGGAAGTGGCTCACGAGAGCCTGTGCCTTGGCTCAGTAACGCCTAAAGACCTCCCAGGCAGCTATGAAAAGGTAATCAGACTGAAATGCCGAGGCTGGAACATTTCAGGACAGAGACCATGTATTGTTACTACTCCCACTGCAGAGTGAATCCCTAAAAGCCCAGTTCGGTGGTCCATTCCGAGTGGCAAAAGGAATAGTCAGGTAAATTATTTCATTGACACCCCAGAGCAAAGGAAAAAAGCAAAGGCTTTGGAGGGGACAGACATGCACAGATCTTTCAGACAGTCAAAAGGGGAGGCTTGAAAAGGACAGTGAGGACAGGTTAGAAGAGGGCCATGAGGAATCTCAACTAGAATCCCCTAGTCTCCGATTAGCCAACCCTGAAATGTTAGATAAATTAGACCACACGCTCTCCTCTTTAAATACAACCCAAAAAAGACACCCTAAAAAGGCTGCTAACAGCATTTACAGAAAGCTGCAAGGGCAAGGTAGGTTCCAAAAAAGGCAAGCCGATGCTGAGGGTGATGCCTCACCTAGTCGAAGTGCCACAGTAGAGTGAAGTGAAATCTGGACAGACACTTGCGAGCACTAATGTCCCAGAGGACATGGGGCAGATCAGAAAAAAATGATGCTCCCTATAGTAAAGGGAAAAGTGAGGGCCAAATACCCTAAAGTAAACAGCATTTGTGTACCTCAGCAGAAGCTAAAAGTGAGGTCAGTGTGGATCTACCCACTGAAGAATCCAATGATCAGGTCCCAAACCGAAAGCTAAACAAACCCAATAAAAAAACCAATTTATTACACATTGTCAGTTTAGGGAGGAAGTTTAGACAGGAACCTGAATGGTGAAAGCTTCATTGCAGGAGAGAAAAAAAAGGTCGAACCCGACACATCATCATCCCAGACAAAACACCAAAAAATTAAATCATCAAAACTGTAATAGATAATGTCAGCTGCAGTAATTCTAAGATTAATGTTTGAATTTGAGAAGTGATTATTGAGAATGAATTTGTGTTTCCTTCTATTTCTTCTCACAATTCTGTAATAAAATGTTCCTATTATCACATTTATTTCCATGTGCTGCAGCGGTGTCAAGATAACACAATATGCCCAATGAGGAATTTTAATTCATCGATTAGACACTTACAGTAATCTTTTAATGGAAAAAATCCTGCAGCTAACCTTGAAAAATCTGGCAGCCAAGATGGCCACCGCAATTGGCATCTGAAACACCTTTTCACATTCCAGAGGCAACAGGAGACACATGTCTGATGAGCCTGTATCCAAAACATTGGCTTTCTCTAGTTACTGAATTACCTAAGATTACATTCATTAACACGGTATACAAGGACATCCTGACAAATTGACTTTAAAAGAGCAAACTCCTCCAAGTGTAAATACTGGTATCCTGAAACCTGGGGAGATAGAAGTTCCTAACTTTGAATCTCTTAATAAGTGTCCAGCAAATACAGTGAGGTAGTCAGGAGACCTTCTGTCATCAATGTGAAAGTTGCCCCTGGACAAAGACAGACAAGCCAGTGATTCAAACTGTGCAGAAGCCGAAGGGCTGTGTCCCCCTCTCCCTCTCTCCATCTCTCTGTCCAGATAACTTCACAAGTTTGAAGACCACGTGCGGCTGTGAGCCCTCCAAGCCTACAGATTACTACAGACAGATACACCAGGGGAAGAAAGCCACCCACAAGTCTGCCTCCAAGAAAACCCTGAGCCACGTGGGTCAGCCACAAAGGGCACTTTGACCATCCAAAGACTTCAAGAATATAACTTCAGCCAGAAGACTACCGAATCATCCAACCTCACAGAATGAGTATTTTTTAAAAAAATGTTTAGGACTCCAATCCAATCACAAATGTAATTCTCACTCTGTAATCTATTTGCATGTGATTCTCGTGTGAGTGTGTGCGTAAATGTGTGGTGTATTTTTAATGGTTTTATTTAGATACTGTTTAGATTGCTAAGTATAATAAACTCACCTCTTTCCTGTTTAAACTCCAGAGAACCAGTACGATTGGTTCCTTCACCATCACACCAACGGGAAAAGGGAAAATACTCACTGAGATGGTTACCACATCCGCTCTTTAGAAAGGACAAACCCTATTGCGGTCAAATAAGAGGAAGTGCAAGAGGAGATACTGTGACCCCTCTTCACCTGGCTGTAACAATAGGCAGGGTTGGAGATGGAGAGAACACGGGTATGAAGTCAGCTCAGCATTAAATAGCAGAGGTTGTTAACTTCCTGGTTCAGCCTCAGACAATGGCCAGCGAGGGGGCTGCAGATCGTGGATGGGGAATATAATTTGCGACAGAAACCGAAGACAATGGTTTCAGTCTGCTCACGATATAAATTACGAGAACACTAAATCATTGAAATATGGCTTATGAGTCTAATAGTTGGATACAGAGACTTACCAGGGACACCAATAATAGCGAGGATGGGATAATAAATCGATTGAATCATCTTCAGAGCACAAACGATCCGCTCTTCTAATGTTATCCAGTAATAATCTGCAGTGAGCCAGTAAAACCAATAGGAGAAACTCCTGCTGCCCATTGTTGTAGCATTACAATCTATTGTTCTCAGATTCTGACCCATTGTTGTAACATTCCAGTCTATTGTTCTCAGACTCTGACCCATTGTTGTAACATTCCAATCTATTGTTCTCAGATTCTGAACCATTGTTGTAACATTCCAATCTATTGTTCTCAGATTCTGACCCATTGTTGTAACATTCCAATCTCTTGTTCTCAGATTCCGACCCATTGTTGTAACATTCCAATCTCTTGTTCTCAGATTCTGACCCATTGTTGTAACATTCCAATCTGTTGTTCTCACATTCTGATCTATCCTCTCCCTCTCTCTGGAGCTGCTGATCCCTGTTATGTTCCCGCTGACATTATGGGATAATACATTGAAAGGAGCCCCATATTAATAGACGATGGAAAGCCTCCCAGTGACACAATTAGGGTCCATGGAGACGGACATTAACTACAGTCACTGAACAAACAGGTTCAGTTAACTAATTTCAATCTAAACGTTTTTGTACCACAATAAAGTAGAACATTCATTTGGTCTGGATGGGATATGTGAGGTTTAATGAGGGAAGGAATTGTGGAAACACAGCGGCACTGGCCAGAATCTTCGAATCCTCCTTTGATATGGGATTGGTGACAGAGGACTGGAAGGCCGTAAATGTTACACCCTATTTAAAAAGAGGAGAGGTTGGACAAACCCTGTAACTACTGACCAGTCAGTCTAATGTTGATAGTTGGAAACTTCTGGAGTCCGTAACCCAGCACAAAGTATTTCTTGCCTGTCAAATCATGGTTAATAAATGACAAGCAGCATAGATAGGTTAATGGAAACTCATTTTCTAATCATGATCGAGTTCGTTGAGGACGTAACTGTGAGTGTTAATGAGAATAGCGTGTTTTGTGTAATGGAATCAGAGAATCATTGTAAGGTTAAGGCACAGAAAGAGGCCAATTGGAACGTTATTGCTGTGCCAGCTGATAAACGATCCACTATTCTAATCCCACCATCCAGCATTTGGCCAATAACCCTGCAGATTGTGGCACCTGAGCTGCATATCCAGACTCCTTCTGAATGGGTTGAGTGTCCCTGCCTCAACTACCCTTTCAGGCAGTGAGTTCCAGACTCACACCAAAGCAGGGGACCCAGTCCTGAGCCTTGTGGAACGCCACTGGAAACATCCCTCCTGACTCTAAAATACCCGTCAACAATTACCCTTTGTTTCCTGCCAATGAGCCAATTTCCTATTTCTGGGTGAACATGTTTGTCCTCAACTCCCCTCTAATCATTTTAAATCTATGCCCCCACATCACTGATCTCTCTGTTAATGTGATTAGACCCTTCACCTCCACTCTATCCAGGCCCCTAAAAATATATACATTTCTATCAGATCTCCCCTCAGCCTTCTCTGTTCCAAGAAGAACAACCCCAGACAATCATTCCACATAGCTGCATTTTTCCAGTGCTGGCAACATCCTCGGAAATCTCCTCTGTGCCCTCTCTAGTGCAATTACATCCTTTCTGTAATGAGGTGACCAGAACTGCACAAAAATACTCAAGTTATGGTCTACCCAAAGAGTTATACAGTTCCAGCATAACCTCCCTGCTCTTGTCTTCTATACCTCGGCTAATAAAGGAAAGGATTCGGTATGCCTTCTTAACCATCTAATCAACCTGTCCTGCTACTTTGGGGATCTGTGGACATTGACTCCAAAGTTCCCTCACTTCCTCTGCACGTCCCAGTATTTTCCCATTAATCGTGCATCCCTTTGCTTTGTTTGACCTCCTCAATTTGCATCGCCTCATTCTTAATCAGGTGGAATCCCATTTGCCACTTTTCTGCCATCGATATCTTCCTGCAACCTACAGCAATCCTCCTCACTATCTACCACACGGCAAATCTGTGTGTCATCTACAAACCTCTTGATCATACTTCTACATTTACGTCCAAATCATTAATATATACCACAAAACGCAGGGGACTCAGTCCTGAGCCCTGTGGAACACCATTGGAAACAGTCCTCCAGTCAATAAAACACCCATCAACAATTGCCCTTTGTTTCCTGCCAATGAGCCAATTTTGTATCATCCTTGCTGTATTTCCCTGGATTCCATGGGATTTTATTTTTTTTTAACCAGTCTGCCATGTGGGACCTTGTCAAAAGCCTTGATAAAAAATCCATGTCGACCACATGAACTGCACTACCCTCATCTATCTTCCTTGTTACTACTTCAAAAAATTCAATCAAGTTGGTCAAACTAGAGCGTCCCTCAACAAATTCATGCTGACTATCCTTGATTAGCCTGTGCCTTTCTAAGAGACAGTTTATCCTGTCTCTTAGAATAGATTCCAATAATTTGCCCACTACTGAGGTTAGTCTGACTGGCCTGTAATTTTTCATTCTAACCCTGGGGTCCTTGATAAAGAGTGGTTCAATGTTAACAGTACTCCAATTCTCTGGCACCACACCTGTACCCAGTGAGGACTGGAAAATGATGGTCAGACCCTCTGCTATTTCTTCTCTTGCTTTTTTAACAGCATAGGGTGCATTTTATCTGCATCTGGTGACTTTTCAACTTTCAAGGATGCTAATCCCATTAATACCTCCTCTCTCCCTAAGTATATCACATCAAAGACTTCATATTCCTCCTCCGTAGCTACAATATCTGCATCATACCCCTCTTTTGCAACGTGAACCACGAAGTATTCATTAAGAACCATACCAACATCTTCAACCCTTGCACATGCATATGCAATTATGTATAAACACTTATGTGAACAGACTTTCAAAAGGCCTGTGATCAAATGGCATTTCATAGACATGTTATGAAAATGGAACACATGGATTAATGTGACAGTGATAGTGTGGATATGACACTGACTCAGGGACAGAAAGCAGAGAGAAGTAGTGAACAGACATTGTTCAGACTGGTGGAGGAGGGGGAGTATACAGTGCAATTTCTCAGGGGTCAGTATTAGAACCAGTACTCTTCCTGACATATAGATAAATAGATACATGACAAAGACTTACGTGTGAAGAGCAGAGTCTCAACATTTGCAGAAGGCAGGAAACTTATAAATGTCGTAACCAGTGTGAAGGATAGTAGTCACTTCAGGAGGACATGGACAGTCAGATGGTGAAATGAGAATACACATGGTGAATTTAATTTAACACATAGAATTGTGGAAGTGATTATTTTGTGAGGGAGAGTGAATAGAAACTAAACTGCACCATTTAAAAGATGGTACCGGAGCACAGAGACTGGGTGCGTATGTACACAAATCTTCAATGGTGGCTGGATAAGTTCTGAAGATTTTAAAAAGGCATCCGGGATCCTTAGCTTTATATGTAGAAGCAAAGAATTTTTAAAAACCACAAGAACATTCTGCTAAGACTAGATAAATGACTGTTTAAGCCTCAGCTGGAATATTGTGCCCCATTCTGGACACCACACTTTATGAAGATTCCAAGGCCTTGGAGATGGTGCCTCGGTGATATACTAGAATGGTAACAGGGATGAGGGAGTTCAGTTATGTGGAGAGAAGCTGGGATTGTTCTCCGTAGAACAGAGAAGCTAAAAGGGAGATTTAATAGAGGGGCTGAAAATGATGATGTGTTTTGCTCGAATAAATAAAGCGAATCTGGTTTGACTGGATGAAGGGTCAGTAACCAGAGAACACAGTTTAATGTTGATTAACAAACAAACAGGAGAGATGAGGAGATTTTCATTTCTTTACACAGCTAGTGTTTATGATTTGGAATGCAGTTGCTGAAAGGGTTGTGGAAGCAGATTTAACAGAAACTTTCAAAAGGGAATTGGATGAGTACTAACAGGGTGATTTACTGGACTGGGAGAAAAAAAACAGGGGAGAGGAATAATTGAAAATTTCCTTCGAACAGCTGGAACTGGTACGATATGTTAAATAGTCTCCTCCTGTGCTGTGTAATTCTCTGACTGTCTGATAACAGAATCCATTGAGTACGTATCTCATGTGTACAATTGACATTCAGCAGTTTTTAATCCCGAGATTAATTGTTACTTGTTTTCTGATGAAGACAACAGCAGAAAGACAGACACAAGGGGCTGGTAAGATAAATTGTGTCGACAATTTGTTTATTGGGTTATGACGTCTCACTCTGATCACAGACCTCGCCTGGTTTCAATCCGTCAATTACAAATTCATTGATTTTATTACTATTTTATTTCCTGTCTATTTGTTCTCAGGATATGGGTGATACTGACAAGGCCAGCATTACTTCCCCATCCCTGGTTACCATGAGAAAATGGTGAATCTTGAACCACTGCAGTCCGTGTGGTTCTAACAAACAAAATAACATTTAGTATTTTGATGAGACAGTTTCATCACTGGGCATTTCAGAATGAGTTAGGTTTGAACATGAGGATGAGAGTTTTCAAATCAAGATGTTGCCGGAGCAGGGGCCAATGTAAGTCAACGAGCACTGGAGTGATGGATGAACGGGACTTGCTTTGAGTTTAGATACAGGCAGCAGAGTATTAGATGAACAAATATTTGTGGCAGAGTCAGTACAGGTTAGATGCAGAGCAAAGCTCACTCCACACTGTGACCATCAAACACTGCCACGACAGGTACAGCACGGCTTAGATACAGAATAAAGCTCACTCTACACTGTCCCCCATTAAATACTCCCAGGTCAGGTACAGCACTGGGGTTGGCTGCTGCCTAATTGGAGGTGCTGAATAGTTAACGAGGTTCAGCTGACTGTGGCTGTGTGAAGAGGCTGGAAGCTGTGTGACTGCTGCAGGAGGGAGAGACTGAGATTGAAGGAAAGGTTTTTCCACATTGGCAACAGGAGTCTGGGGAAAGAGGAGGGGAGAGGAGCTAATTAGATAGCTCTTTCAAAGAGTCAGTACTGACACAATGGGCCGAATAGCCTCCTTCTGTGCTGCACCAATCTCTAATTCTATGAGCAAGAGACAGAGAGTGAAGTGAGTGAGGGAGAGAGTGAAAAAACGTGAAAGAGGGAAAGGTCAATAGGAAATGCGAAAAAATCGTGTTTGCATCACTTTTTCAGCAGAGGAGTCATGATTTGCCCGTCCCCGTTCCTGTTGAGACAGGTGACAGACAAACATCCTGCTGCCTCCTCATTTCCATTCATTCTACGTACACGTGTTTCAGCCAGGCTTCAGCTCTTCAAGGCAGTCTGTCCCTTTTAACGGGAAGTTGTGCTGAATCACAGGAGGCTGCTGTTTCTGATTGGGAATGCTGCAATTGGAGTCAAGGCAAATGGAATACTACGACAGAGAGAGGGCTCTGTCGTTCACGGATGTGGTGTTGGAGGCCTTAGTCATGGTGGCTGACAGGAGAAGAGAGGATATGTTTCCGTGGAGTGGGCTGGAGACCCTCAAGGAACGTCCTCCGAATGGAATGGGAGCAGGTGGCCAGGGAGATCAATGCAAGATGTCTGGACCCGAGGACTTGGCAGCAGAGCCAGAAGAAGTTTAATGAGTTCACACGGGTGGTCAATGTCAGTGAATTCATCTCCACATGGCTTCTCCTACCCCCAACATCACCAACCTCTCACACTGCTCAATGTACCACACCCCCATCACTCACCCATCAGTAGTCCCTAACACTCAGGACTCACACCTAACATTCACATACTCCATCTCACCTTCACACACATTCCACTTATACCAGCTTCACACCCACCCCTCACTGCCTCCACGTTCCTGCAGCTACTCAACTGTGCCAAGAACATCACCCAAACACAGTGCAACACAATCACTGACATTCTGCCCTCTCTCTTACAGAACATGGTGGCCGACAATCACAGGGAGCAGCAGTGAACAGGCGGGGACCAGGCAGACCTTCATCCCCTGAGCCTGAGGGAGGAGATGGTTCTTCACATCATGGGACCGGCTGTGACAGAGCCCATAGCATCCGGCATCACCGAGAGTATTCAGGATGATGCTATGTTCCGGCCTTATGTCTCTTCTTAACTCCCAACTGCCCCTCGTCCTGCTGTCTGGGATGATGTACAAGCTGCAGATGGTGGGACCATGAACCTCCTGCTTTACAACCCACCCCCAATCCCTCACCCCAGCCCTCCCCCTCTGATTTTATACTTTCCAATCATAAGCCAAAACTGACAGCTTCCCAGTCACAGCAGATCCAGGAGACAGAGAGAGAGAGAGAGAGAGAGAGAGAGAGCAGCACAGCACTGATGGTGAAACCCCATCACTTGGTCTGATACTCATAGTCATCAGATCAAATACTTACACTGTGTGGACCTTAGAGGCTGGTATAGAGTAGGAATCTGCACATGGTGAGTCACCGAGCACGAGTGAGCTGCAGCCAGGCCATGGGGAAAGGATAGCTCATGTGTCAGCTCACCGGAGGGTGAGGTCACAAATGTGTTATAATACACAGGACACATATGTAAACATTGCTGGAACAGCATACAGGAGAATGCTGATCGACATGTACACTGAGATACTTTGTCCATTGACAGGCCTGTTAGACAGTCTGTTATCACTGTCAAGGAACATGGAGGAGTCCGGCTCCAACATAGCACAGGACATTGCACAGAGCTTGAAGCACATTATTTCCCCTGTGGAAGTGGTCACTAACTCCATGACAGCAGTAGCGGACCCAGCCCTGATACAGTGCCTGGTGACCATTGTCTCAGCTTCCACTGCAGCACAGACGGCAGACACCCAACGTCTCAGTGCTGCAGTGGAAGCTCAGCCTGAGGTCATGAGATCCATGCTTGCTGCCATGCAGGATCAGACTGCTGCCATCATGGCTGTGGATCTCAGTGTTCAAAGGGGTTTGCAGGCTCTCACAGCAGTCCAGCAATCTGTGATCCAGTAGATTACTAGGATTACTGATGTGTCGCCCCGTGGGTGAGACAGTGTCTCCGTGGAGCATGAACCTGCTGTCCTCTCTCAGGATGACAGTATTTGTTCTCACATCACTGTCACTACACCAGTGTCCTTGCTGTTACCCATCAGCCAGCCCAGGCTGCTGCTGCCCATGTCGAGGTGGTGCAGTATGAATCCGAGGCCTCAAGACCCAGGGCTGCTCGAGGACGTCCTGCAAGGCAATCTGCAGTCTCCCCCAGTGAAAGTCAGCAACCTTCCACCAGCCATGCTGCAGTCATTGGGGAAACATTGTGTAGGAGCACTGGGCAAGTCGAGGGAACCCATAAGACAGGCACGAAGGGAATATACAATGGTGAATAGTTCAGTTTTGTTTGGAAAATTGAATGCGTTGGATAAAGATGTTAATGAAAAGGTTTTTGTTGGTGTTTTTTACTGCAGGATGGCGACCAAGGGAACACTGTGATGGAGCGTCTCAGATGGGTGTAATGGTGGAGAATCGGGGATCCATGGTGGGAAAGGGAAGATGTACTGGGCATGCTCACACACCAAATGCACTTTAATGGAGTGAGAGATCTTTCAGTTCCTATACCTCTCCCCATTGACATGGGGGCCCCGCAGAGCCACCTACACCATCAGGAATCCCGCTATCCTGACAAAGCCACGGGATCTCTCATCCTGCTTCTCCCTGCTGAGGGAGAAAATGAAGACATAGATGGTCACCCTCACCTCCCAGAATTATCAATGGACAAGGCACAGGCTTCGCAACTACTGGTCAGTTAGTTTAACATCAGTGGTGATTAAGGTTTTAGAAACTATAATCAGGGAAAAAGGACAACACACACTTGGAGAGGTTTGTGTTATGTAAGCATTGTCAGCACGGATTTCTAAAAGACAGATCACGCTTGACTGAACTAATTGAATTTATTTGATGAAGTAACAGAGAGGTTTGATGAAGGGAATGTGGTGAATGTTGTATACATGGATCTTATGAAATTATTTGATAAAGTACCACACAAAAGTTTGGCGAACAAAATTGAAGTTCATGCATTAGCATCCAATTGGATCAAATATTGTCAAGGACAGAAAAGTGTGAGTTGTGGGAAATGGTTGTTTTTCAGACTGGAGGATTGTAGAAAGTGATGTTCCCCAATGGTCAGTGCTAAGAGCTTGGAATACAGAGTAGAATATCAAAATGTTCCGATCTTGGAGCAGGTGAACAGGAGGATATTGCAAACCGACTGCAACAGGATATAGATAGGCTGGCAGAATGGACAGAGAAATCGCAGGCGGAATTTAATACAGAGGTGTGTGAGGTGATCTATTTTGTCTGAAAGAATAGGAAGGCAATATAGACTTAATGGCACAGTTCTAAAGATTGTGCAGGAACAGAGAGACCTGGGGCTCCATAGGCCAGGGCATATTAGGACAGTGTTTAGCAAAGCTTATCAGATCATGGGCTTCATCATTAGAGGCAAAGATACAAAAGGAGGGAAGTTATGCAGAAACTTTATAAAGCTTTGCTTAGGCCCCAACTAGAGAACTATGTTCAGTTCTGGTCACCACACTTTAGGAAGGATGTGAAGGTCCTTGAGAAGCTGCAGAGGAGATTTACCAGAATGGTTCCAGGGATGGGAAGTTTAGTTACAAGGTTAGTTTGGAAAAGATGGAGTTGTTCTCCCTGCAGTAAAGGAGATTGAGAGAGATTTGATAGAGGTGTACAAGATTATGATAGGCTTAGAAAAGATAGACAAGGAAAAACTGTTCCCATCAACTGATAAAATATGGACTAGGAGACACAGATGGAAGGTTTTGGGTAAGAGATGCAGGGGTAATATAAGGAAGAACTTTTTTACACAGTGGATGGTAATGAGTTGAATTCACTGCCCATGAGGGTGGTGGAAGCTGAGCCAATCAATGATTTCAAAAGGAAACTGGATGGGCACTTGAAGGAAATGAAATTGCAGGAATACAGGTATTGAGTGGGAGAGTGGGACTGACTGGATTGTTCCACAGAGAGCTGGCACAGAGGGGCAGAATGGCCCCCTTCTGTGTCGTAAATGTCTCTATCAATCTCTGTGAATCTATGTTGGATATGTCTTCTGCTCCTCTCTGGAAAGATCCAGATAAATACAGGTTCAATGAAACTGTGACCTTAACAGCCACTGACAGCTCCGTCCTCACCCTGGTGTGAGGCTCCAGGTCGTGTTACAGGAGGTGACACAGCTCTGTGACCATCTCTTTATTGAATCAGAGTCACCCACGCACTGCTCCGGGGTTAGGTGGAGGTAGGAAAAGTGCTCTTGAAAAACCCGGGGTGGGTAGGGCAGAGCCCCCTCCTCCTCCCTCTTTACAGAGCATCCCCTCTCTGCAACCTCTGCTCCATTTGTTGGTCATGTCATAGACCCATAGACACTGTAACTACAGTCCCCATTCCTTGTCCAGACTTGGGTCACCAAATCCTCTGTCTTCCCTGAATGTCTGCAGCAGCTCACAACACAACCTCCAGAAAACCATCCAGAGGACCTCCACTAACTTAACAATGGCAGAAGTATGTCAAAAACCCCTCACCTGTAAGTTGGATGCCTGGTCCTTTTAAATAACACTAGAGGGGGTTCCTCGTGCTGCTGAATGTATGTTCAGCTGAGAGTGAATAACACAGGCGGTCAGTGGACATGCACAGACCAAGTTTCAAAGACGTACATCAAAGCTGCCAGAATGGATAATCGACACCATATTCAGACCCACCCTCAAAGGAACAACACATATATGCTACGACTGGGCTGGAGCTCTGCCCAGCATGGGGTATTGAGCAGGCCGCACTCAAAGTTCACATCTCTTTATGGATCACAGCTTCGGCACTGTCAGCACCAGTAGTGCTGTGAAGTCTAAAATCGTTGGTCAGGTCAGATACAAAGGGAAAGAAATTCACTTTAAAAGGAGATTTGGAAAATATTGAAATAAAAAGATTTTCAGGAATATGGGAATGGGACTAATTAGAGGGGTGAGGGCATGCAGCGAGTTCAAACACAAGAATGAGAATATTAAAATTAAGGTGCTGCCAGACCGGGAGCCAATGTAGATCAGTGAGAACAGGCCTGATGGGTGATCGGGATTTGGTGTGAGTTAGGATACAGGCAGCAGAGTTCTAGATGGGCTGTGGTTTATGGAGGTTTTTAACAGGGAGGGTGACCAGGATAGAATTGGAATAATCAAGTGTGGATTTAACAGTGACAGGGACAAGGGTTTATGCAGCAGATGGGCTGAGATATTGGGCAGGGTGAAGTATGTATTTGACAGATAGGGGATGGACTTCGTGATGGAGATCAATGACGTTGGCTTCAGTCTTCCCAAAATTTACATTGCAGACAAACATTTCAGTGAAACAGGGTTTACAGATCTCCTAACCTGAAATAGAGACAACAACAGCAGCAAAGATGAGAGTAAATGACAGGAATTTGTAATACAGTTCACAGCAGTTTACAGAGCTAATAGCTGGAGATATTCACCAGGAAGAACAACGGCAGCAAGAAGGGCAGAGTAAATTACAGGAGCAGTAATGCAGTTAAGCATGGTTTATAGAAATAATAGCTAGATAGAGAGACTTTCCAGTGACACCAATAATAGCCAGGATGGGATAGTAAATGTATTGAATAATCTTCAGTGCGCGGTCGATACGAGTGTTTAATGAGTACCAATCATAATATGTAGAAAGATAGTAAAGATCCCACGATAAACTCCTGTCCGTTGTTGTAACATTCCAATCTATTGTTCTCAGATTCTGACCCATTGTTGTAACATTCCAATTCATTGTTCTCAGATTCTGACCCATTGTTGTAACATTCCAATTCATTGTTCTCAGATTCCGAACAATTGTTGTAACATTCCAATATATTGCCCTCAGATTCGGATCTATCCTCTATCTCTCTCTGGAGCTGCTGATCTCTGTTAGTGCTGATTTTCCCGCTGACACTATGTTATAACACATTGAAAGGTACCCCTTATTAATAGAAAATGGAAAACTTCCAGTGACACAATTAGGATCCATGGAGACTGACATTAATTACAGTCACGGAACAAACAGATTCCGTTAACCATTTTCAATCCAACACTTTCTGTACCACAGTAAAGTAGACCATTTACCGAGTCTGGATGGGATGTATGAGGGTTGCTGAGGGACGGAATGGTGGGAATAGCAGAGGCCCTAGCCAGAATCTTCCAATTCCCCTTGGATATGGGCGTGATGACAGATTTACACAGGCTTGCCACTCTCTGTGTGAAGAAATATCTCCTCATTTCAGTCCTGTAAAGTTTACCCCGTATCCTTAGACTATGACCCCTGGTTCTGGACTCCCCCACCATCAGGAACATCCTTCCTGCATTTACCCTGTCAAGCCCTGTTAGAATTTTATAGGTTTCTATGAGATCCCTCCTCGTTCTTCTGAACTCCAGCGAATTTAATCCTAACCGACTCAATCTCTCCTCATACGTCAGTCCCGCCATCCCAGGAATCAGTCTGGTAAACCTTCGCTGCACTCCCTCGATAGCAAGAGCATCCTTCCTCAGATAAGGAGACCAAAACTGCACACAACATTGCCGCTGTGGCCTCACCAAGGCCCTGTATAATTGCAGCAAGACATCCCTGCTCCTGTACTCGAATCCTCTCGCTATGAAGGCCAACATAACATTCGCCTTTTTTACCGCCTGTTGCACCTGCATGCTAACCTTCAGCGACTTGTGTACGAGAACACCCCGGTCTCGTTGCATATTTCACTCTCTGAGTTTATAGCCATTTAGATAATAATGTGATTTCCTGATAACCTCACATTTATCCACATTGTACAGCATCTGCCATGCATTTTCCCACTCACTCAACTTGTCCATATCACCCTGAAGCCTCCCTGCATCCTCCTCACAACTCACCCTCCCACCCCGTTTTGTGTAATCTGCAAATTTGGAGATATTACAATTAGTTCCCTCATCGAAATTATTAATGTCTATTGTGAATAGCTGGGGTCCTAACACTGATCCCTGCGGTACCCCACTAGTCATTGCCTGCCATTCAGAAAAAAGAACGGTTTACTCCTACACTTTGTTTCCTGTCTGCCAACCAATTTTCTATTCATCACAATACATTACCCCCAATCACATGCATGTTAATTGTACACGCTAAGCTCTTAGGTGGGACTTTGTCTAGAGCCTTCTGAAAGTCCACTGTCTCCCCCTCATCAACTCTACTAGTTACACCCCCGAAGAATTCTATTAGGTTTATTAAGCATGGTTTCCCTTTCGTAAATCCATGATCTGTCCGATTCTACCACTATTCTCCAAGGGCTCTGCTATAAAATCTTTGATAATGGTCTCTAGAATTTTCCCCACTACCGACGTCAGGCTGACTGGTCTATAATTCCCTGCTTTCTCTCTCCCTCCCTTTTTCAACAGTGGGGTTACATTAGCTACCCTCCAATCTATAGGAACTGTTCCAGAGTCTATAGAATCTTGAAAGATGACTACCAATGCTTCCACTTTTTCTAAAGCCACTTCCGTAAGTACTGTGGGAAGCATTCTATCAGGCCCTGGGGATTTATCGGCCTTCAATCCCATCAATTACCCCAACACCATTTCTCTACAAATACTGATTTCCTTATGTTCCTATCTCTCACTAAACCCTGTGTTCTCCAACATTTCTGGTATGATATTTGTGTTCTCCGTTGTGAAGGCAGAATCAAAGTATCCATTTAGTTGGTCAGCCATTTCTTTGTTCCCCATAATAAATTCCCCTGTTTGACTGTAAGGGACCTACTTTTGTCTTCACCAATCTTTTCCTCTGCACATAGCTATAGAAACTTTTACAATCAGTTGTTATGTTCCCCACAAGCTTACTCTCGGACACTATTTTCCCCTTCTTAATCAATCCCTTGGTCCTCCTTTGCTGAATTCGAAACTGCTCCCAATCACCTGGTCTGTTGTTTTTTTCTGGCAAATTTCTATGCGTCTTCCTGGAATCTAATGCTATCTCTAATTTTCCTTGTAAGCCATGGTTTGGCTACCTTTCCCGTTTTACTTTTGCACCAGACAGGAGTAAACAATTGTTGCAGTTCATCCATGCACCCTTTGAATTTTTGCCATTGCCGATCGACCGTCATTCCTTTTGGTAACGTTTCCCAATCCATCATAACCAACTCGAGCCTCATACCTTCGTAGTTTCCTTTCTTAACGTTCAGGACCCTAGTCTCAGAATCAACTAGGTCACTCTCCACGTTGACGAAGAATTCTATCATATTATGGTCGCTCATCCCCATGGGATTTCGCACAACTAGACTGTCAATTATTCCTCTCTCATTAAACGATACCCAATCTAGGATGGCCTGTTCTCTAGTTGGTTCCTCAACGTATTGGTCCAGAAAACCATTTCGTATACACTCAAGGAATTCCTCCTCTACAGTATTGTGACCAATTTGATTTGTCCAATCTATAAGCAGATTAAAGTCACTCATAATTACAGCTGTTCCTTTATCGCATGCATCTCTAATTTCCTGTTTAATGCCATTCCCAACATCACCACTACAGTTTGTGGGGTCTATATACAACCCCCACGAACGTTTTCTGTCCGTTAGTGTTTCTCAGCTCTACCAATACATATTCGACATCGTCAGAGCTAATATCCTTCCTCACGATTACGTTAATTTCCTCTTTAACCAGCTATGCAACTCCAATGAGGCTGAAAATAGGCCGTTTTACTGATGGTGTGAATATTTGGTCGGAATTTCATCTCAAGACATCTCAAGGTGAACTATCTAACCAAGTTTGTGAACAGTTTGGCTTGCTCTCAAACATTTACAAAGCAGAAGGATCGAGATAGGAAATATTTGGAACGGAGATAGAAAAAAATGTCTTCAATCTTCTCAATATTTATTTGGCTTTGCTGATGTGTGTTGTGATACAATTTCGAAGGACGAAAGAGGACAGACAATACAATTAAAATGATACAACTATAAAGGTGGTGAAATAACAGAGACACCTGGGGTGTTTGTACACAAATCTTTGAAGGTGGTCGGAAAGACTAACAAAACCGTTAATAAATATATGGGATCCTAGGTTTGATAAATAGAGGAAAAAAGAGCAAAAGCAAGGACATTATGTGAAGCATGTAGAAAATACTAGTTCGGTTCCACCTGGAGTCTTGTATCAAATACCAGAAACCACACTTTTGGAAGGACATGGAGCCTTCGGAGAGGGGACAGAACTGTTTTACTAGAATTTGTGCAGGCATGAGGGATTACAGTTATGTAGCTGATGTTGTTCACCTTACAGCAGAGATCTTTCAGAGGAGATTTGATTGAGGTCTTTAACATTAGGAAGGGTTTAGATAAATTAAATAAAGAGAAACTGTTTCCAATGTCCAAGGGGCCGTTAACCAGAGACACAGATTTAAGGTGATTGGTAAAAAAGCAGATATGGGGATTTGTGTTTCTGAGTGATTTGAATTTGGAATGCACTGTCTGATAGGCTTATGGATTCAGATTCAATAGTAGATCCCAAAAGGGAATTGGATAATATCTGAAGCAGAGAAAATGCAAAGATATAGTGAAAGAGCCAGGGAGTGGGACTAACTGGATTGCTCTTTGAAAGGGCCAGCACAGATTTGATGGGTCGAATGACCTCATTATGTCTGTGGTATTCTATGTTTCTATGATTGTAGCTGCCTCTACTTTCACAATATTCCTATCCTTTCACCAGGCGTTTGATAAAGTAACACATAGTAGCCGTGTTACCAAATTAGAAACACATGGGATTAAAGGGCCAATGTCAGCAGTGGCTCAGTTTGTAGCTCTCTCCCCTTTCAGTCACAAGCTTCTAGGATGAAGTGTCACTGCAGGACTTGATCACAAGAATCAAGGCTGACACTGTAGTGCAGTCCTGAGGGTGTGTTGCACTGTCAGAGGTGCCATATATCGAATGAAACGTTAAACCAAGGCCCCGGCTGCCCTCCCATTTGGATGTTAAAGATTCCATGGGATTATTTCGAAGAACAAGGGAATTCTCCCCAGTGTCCTGATCAGTATTTACCCTTCAATCTACATCACAAAAACAGATCTGATCATCATCACATTGTTACTTGTGGGATCTTGCTGTGTAGAAATTGGCTGCCCTGTTTCCTACATTATGAAACTGACTAAGTGTTCAGAAGTATTCCTTAATTGGAAGTCACTTTGGGACATGCAGTGGTCATGAAACACGTTACATAAATGGGCGACTGTTCTTTTATTTACAATGCCAGCATGCAGGAAATTAGCTCAGTGACAGAAAGCAGAGAGTATCGGAGAATGGTTATTGTTCAGTCTGGAGGGAAGTACACTGTGGGATTCCCCAGTGTCACAGTTGGGATCGCTGTTGCTGTTTGTTATTGCCGTTGCGTTGTGTACAGACGGGATAATGTCAAACCTTTCAGATGGACAGAAGCTCAGAAATGTTAATAAACAGTGAGAAGGATAGTAACGGACTTCAGGAGGACAGAGATTGACTGGTGAAATGGGCAGGAACATGGCAGATGTAATTTAACACAGTGAAGTGTGAAGTGAGACATTTGGGTAGGAAGTATGTGGCGAAATAATATAAACTAAATATAGGGCGGCACAGTGGCGCAGTGGTTAGCATCGCAGCCTCACTTGGAGTTTGCAAGTTCTCTCTGTGTCTGCGTGGATTATCTCCGGGTGCTCCTGTTTCCTCCCACAAGCCAAAAGACTTGCAGGTTGATAGGTAAATTGGCCATTATAAATTGTCACTCGGATAGGTAGGTGGTAGGGAAATGTAGGGACAGGTGGGGATGTTTGGTAGGAATATGGGATTAGTGTAGGATTAGTAGGTGGTTGATGTTTGGCACAGACTCGTTGGGCCGAAGGGCCTGTTTCAATGCTGTATCTCTAATCTAAATGATTCCATTATCAAGTGGGTGCAGGAGTAGAGAGACCTGGGGTGTACACACACAGATCTTTGAAGGTAACATGTAGTGTCTTTGGTGTTGGAGAGAGACACACAGAGCAAAACATCTCAGGAGGAAATGCTGATGTTTATACATCATTGGTTCGGTCCCAGCTAGAGAATTGTGTCCAATTCTGTTCACCACACTTTGGTAAGGATGTCAAGGACTTAGTGAATATACTGAGGTGATTTACAAGAATGGTACCAGGGATCTGGGAATTCAGTTACGTGGAGAGATTGGAAAAGCTGGGATTCTTCTCTTTAGAGCCATGAAGGGCACGGGGAGATTTGATATAAAATTCTAAATCATGAAGGGTTTTGATAGGGTAATTAATGTGAAACTGTTTCCAGTGTCAGAAAGTGCAGTATTAAGAAGACACAGATTGAAGGTAATTGACAAAGAACCAGAGGTGAAATGAGGAGAACTTTCTTACACAGCGAGTTGTTGGGATCTGGAATTCACTGCCTGAAAACATGGTGGAAGCAGATTCAATAATATCTTTCAAAAGGGAATTTAACAAATACTTGAAAATGGGAAAACACGCAGGAGTCTGGGGAAAGGGGAGGGGGCGTGGAACTAATTAGATAGCTCTTTCAAAGGGACAGCACTGACACAATGGGCCGACAGACCTCCTTCTGTGGTGCATCAATCTCTGATTCGATGAGCAAGAGACAGAAAGTGAACAGAGGGAGTGAGAGGGAGCAAATGTGAAAGATGGAATGGGAAATAGCAAGAACGAGAAAATCCGGCTTTCGTCCCTTTTTGGGCAGAGGGATCATGATCTGCCTGTGTCCGTTTCTGTTGAGGCAGGTGACACACAAAGCTCCTGTCTCCTCATTTCCATGAAATCTACGTGTCGCCCATGGTGACCCGCGCTGCTGTCTGTCTGCACGCTTAACAGAGACCTAACTGTGTGTGAGACTAGATGGTCTTTCAGCCAGCATTCAGCATTTGAAGGCACTCTGTCCCTCTTGAAGGGAAGCTGCACTGAATCACAGGAGGCTGCTGCTGCTGACTGTGAATGCTGCAATTGGACACAAGGTAAATGGAATACTGGGAGAGAGAGAGGGCTCTTTGGTTCACGCATGTGGTGCTGGAGGCCTTAGTCATGGAGGATGACAGGAAAAGAGAGACCCTGTTTCTGTGGGGTGGGGTGGAGACCACGAGGAACTCCCTCGGAAGGGAATGGGAGCAGGCGGCCAGGGAGGTCAATGCAAGAAGTCTGGCCCCGAGGAACTGGCAGCAGAGCCAGAAGAAGTTTAATGAGTTCACACGGGTGGTCAATGTCAGTGAATTCATCTCCACATGACATCTCCTACCCCCAACATCACCATCCTCTCACACTGCTCAATGTACCACATCGCCATCACTCACCCATCAGCAGTCCCTAACACTCAGGACTCACACCTAACTTTCACATACTCCACCTCACCCTCACACACATTCCACTTATACCAGCTTCACACCCACCTCTCACTGCCTCCACATTCCCCAGCTATTCAGCTATGGCAGGGACATCACCCAAACACAGTGCAACACAATGACTGACATTTTGCCCTCTCTCTTACAGGACAAGGTTTCCCATAATCACCGGGGCCGCATTGAACCGGCGGGGGCCAGACTTACCTTCATCCCCTGAGCCTGAGGGAGGAGATGGTTCTCCATATCATGGGACCGGCTGTGACAGAGCCCGTAGCATCCGGCATCACCGAGAGTATTCAGGATGATTTTACGTTCCTGCCTTATGTCCCTTCTTAACTCCCATCTCACCCTCATCCTGATGTCTGGGATGATGTACAGGCTGCAGATGGGGGGACCATGAAACTCCTGCTTTCCATCCCACCCCCAATCTCTCACCCAACACCCCCCTTCTGAGTTTATACTTTCCAATACTTTTCTGGGCGGCACAGCGGAGCAGTGGCTAGCACCGCAGCCTCACAGCTCAAGGGACCCGGTTTCGATTCTGGGTACTGTCCATGCGGAGTTTGCAAGTTCTCCCTGTGACCGCGTGGGTTTTCACCAGGTGCTCCGGTTTCCTCCCACAGCCAAAGCCTTACAAGTGATAGGTAAATTGGCCATTACAAATTGCTCCTAGTGTAGGTAGGTGGTAGGGAATATGGGATTACTGTAGGGTTAGTATAAATGGGTGTTTGTTGGTCGGCACAGACTCGGTGGGCCGAAGGGCCTGTTTCAGTGCTGCATCTCTAAATAAATAAATAAATAAAACAATGATAACATAAAACTGCCAGCTTCCTAGTCACAGCAGATCCAGGAGACAGTGAGAGAGGGCAGCAGCACTGCACTGATGGTGAAACCCCATCACTTGGTCTGATACTCACAGTCACCAGATCAATTACTTACACTGCGTGCATCTTCGAGGCTTGCAAAGAGTCGGAATCTGCACGGAGTGAGTCACCGAGCACGAGTGAGCTGCAGCCAGGCCAGGGGAAAAGGATAGTTCATGTGTCAGCTCACCGGAGGGCGAGGTCACAAACGAGTTATAATACACAGGACTCAAATGTGAACATTGCTGGAACAGCATACAGGAGAATGCTGATGGACATGTACACTGAGATACTTTGTCCATTGACAGGCCTGTCAGACAGTCTGTTATCACTGTCAAGGAACATGGAGGAGCCCGGCTCCAACATGGCACAGGAGCTTGAAGCCCATTCTTTCCCCTGTGGAAGTGGTCACTAACTCCATGACAGCACTAGCGGACCCAGTCATGATACAGTGTCTGGTGATCATTGTCTCAGCTTCCACTGCAGCACAGACGGCAGACACCCAACGTCTCAGTGCTGCAGTGGAAGCTCAGATTGAGGACATGAGATCCATGTTTGCTGCCATGCAGGATCAGACTGCTGCCATCATGGCTGTGGATCTCAGTGTTCAAAGGGGTTTGCAGGCTCTCACAGCAGTCCTGCAATCTGTGATCCAGTAGATTACTAGGATTACTGAGGTGTCGCCCTATGGGAGTGAGAGTGTCTCCGTGGAGTATGAACCTGCTGTCCTCTCTCAGGATGACAGTATTTGCTCTCCCTTCACTGTCACTCCACCAGTGTTCTTGCTGATACCCATCAGCCAGCCAAGGTTGCGACTGCACATGTCGAGGTGGTGCAGTCTGAATCCGAGCCCGCAAGGCCCAGAGCTGTTCGAGGACGTCCTGCAAGTCCATCTGCCGTCTCCTCCAATCAAAGTCAGCAGCCTTCCACCAGCCATGCTGCAGTTACTGGAGAAACACTGTGTCGGAGCAATAGGCAAGTCGAGGGAACCCACAAGACAGGCACTAAGGGAATACACAAGGGTGAATAGTTCAGTTTAGTTTGTATAATTGGATGTGTTGTTGGATAAATATGTTATGAAAAGGTTTTTGTTGGTGTTATTATTGCAGGATGCTGACCAAGGGGACACTGCGATGGGTCGTCTCAGATGGGTGTAATGTTGGAGAATGGGGAATCCATGGTGGGAAAGGGAAGTTGTCTTATGGGAACCGGTATCTTAGTAGACACTCTCCTACAGCCTGTCCGGGCCGAAGGCATCCAGGAAATATCCTCCCTTCCTCCTCCTGCTGATGTGGCCTCCGGATTCCTGGTGCGATTGTAATGTAAAGACTGGAGTAATCATTGTCTCCGAGGAGCCACATATTTTTCTCTACAGATTCCTGATGGTCATGGGAATGTCTGACTGCTTCAGAATGAAGGTATGGTGGCTGCTGCCAGGATAGTGGACACTCACCAACATGATGTACTGGGCATGATCACACACCATTAATGGAGTGAGATTTCTTTCAGTTCTTATCCCTCTCCCCGTTGACGTGGGGGCCTCGCAGAACCACCTACACCATCAGGAATCCCGCTATTCTAACAAAACCACGGGATCTCTCAACCTACTTCTCCCTGCTAAGGGAACAGACAGTATTATTCACCTCACCCGACATAGATGGCCTCCGTCACACAGCAGATATATCAATGGACAACACACAGGCCTCACAACTACAGGCCAGTTCGTCCAAAATCAGTGGTGGGAAAGGTTTTAGAATAATAATCAGGCAATAAAACAACAGACATCTGGAGAGGTTTGAGTTAATTTAGGATAGCCAGCATAGATTTACAAAAGGAAAGTCATGTTTGAGAAATATAATTGACTTTTTTAATGATGTAACAGAGAAGGTTGCTAAAGGGAATGTGATGGATGTTGTCTATATTGGTTTGAAGAATGTGTTTGATAAAATACCACATAAAAGGTTAATTACCAACATTGAGTCAAATGGAATGGGCTGGTCAGTGTCCAATTGGATAAAAGATGGATAATGTACAGAAAACAGTGTATCAGAGTAAATGACAGTTTTTCAGACTGGAAGATGTTAGACAGTGAGTGTTCCCCCAGGGTCAGTGCGAGGGCCATTGTTTTATTTTGCTGTGCATCAATGACATGGATCTTGGAATACAGAGTAGAATTTCAAAATCTGTCTCTGATACCAAACTTGGAGCTGTGACAAACAGTGAGGATATTCAGAACCACCTGTGACAGGACATAGATACTGATTAGAATGGGCAGACAAGTGGCAGATGGAAATGTGAGACAAGTGTGAGGTGAGGCATTTTGACAGAAAGGATAGGAAGGCAATATGGGTGACAGTTGTAAACAGTGTGCAGGAACAGAGAGACCTGTGGGTGCATGTGCATCCATCTTTAAAGGTGACAGGACATATTGAGAGATTTGTTAGTAAAACACATATAATCGTACATTTCAAAAATAGAGGTATTGAGTTCAAAAGCAGGGTAGTTATGAACAGCGTTTAAAATCTCTGGTTAGGTCTCAGCTGGACTATTGTGTCCACTTCTGGCCACCACACTTCAGAAAGATTGTGAAGCTCCTTGAAATGGTGCTGAGGAGATTTAACAGGATGGTTCCAGGGATGGAGGATTTTAGTTACAAGGTTAGGTTACAAGATTTAGACAGGTTTAGATAATTTAGACAATGAAAAAGTGTTCCCATTAATTGATGGAAGAAGCTCTAGGGGCACGGATTGAAGGTTTTGGACAAGAGATGCAGGGGGAATGTGAGGAAGAAATTTTTTCTTATGCAGCGGGTGTTAATGATCTGGAACTCACTGCCCACAAGTGTGGTGGAAGCAGAGACAATTAGTGATTTCAAATGAAAGCTGGTGGGCACCTGAAGGAAATAAATTTGCTACAGGGATAGAGCGGGGCAGTGGGACTGACTGGATTGTTCCATGGAGAGCCAGCATGGACATGATGGGATGAATGGCCTCCTTCTATGTCGTACATGAGTCGATGTTGGATACGTCTCCTCCTCTTATCTGGAAAGATCCAGATACATAGAAGTTCAATGAAACTGTGACTTTAACAGCCACTGGCAGATCCGTCCTCACCCTGGTGTGAGGCTCCAGGTCGTGTTACAGGAGGTGACACAGCTCTGTGACCACCTTATTGAATCAGAGTTACCTCACACACGGCTCCTGGGTTAGGTGTAGTTATGAAAAGTGCTCTTGGAAAACTCTGAGTGGGTAGGGCAGAGCCCCCTCTTCCTCCCTCTTTACAGAGCTTCTCCTCTCTGCAGCCTCTGCTCCATTTTTTGGTCATGTTACAGACCCAGAGACACTGTAACTACTGAGAGTGAGTAACACATGCGGTCAGTGGACATGCACAGACCAAGTTTCAACGACATACATCAAAGTTGCTGGAATGGCTGATAGATGTCACATTCAAATCCCTCCTTACACTACGAGCACGTGCTTGGTGAACTGGGGCTCGAGCCCTGTGCAGCATTGAGCACTGGAAGTGACCAGCAGCTTAGCTCGTACCATTTTAAGAATCCAAGCTTCCATGGCGTTGGGCCCAGTGATGCTGAAGAGCTGAAAATCATTGCCAGGAGTAGATATAGAGAGGAAGACCATATTACCGCATGAATTCGGAGCAGAAGTAGGCCATTCAGCCCATCGAGCCTGCTCCACCATTTAATATGATCATGGTTGATCTGTTTCTGTCTCGAAATCCACACTCCCATTTACTCCCGATAACCTTTGATTCCCTTGCCCAACAAGTATCTATCTACCTCTGCCTTAAAAATATTCAATGCCACCGCCACCACCACCTTCAGAGGCAGAGTGTTCCAAAGTCACACAACCCTCTGAGAGGAAAAAAATCTCCTCATCTCTGCCCTAAAAGTGCGATCCCTAACTTTCAAACAGTGCCTTTTCAAACAGTTACTTTAAAAGAGAAATTGAAGAAAAGACTTCATGGCAAAAGATTGGCAGGAATATAGGAATTATGTCGGGGAATTGGAGGGGTGAGGCCATGGAGGATGTTCAAACACAAGAAAGAGAATATTAAAATTAAGATGCTGCCGGAGCAGGGGACAATGTAGATCAGTGAGCACAGGGGTGATGGCTGATCAGGATTTGGTGTGAGTTCGAATGCAGGCAGCAGAGTTCTGGATGGGCTGTGGTTTATGAAGATTTTTAACTGGGAGGGTGACCAGGATAGAATTGGAAAATTGGAATAGTCGAGTGTGCATTTAAGAAAGGCACAGATGAGGCTTTATGCAGCAAATGGGCTGAGGCACTGGAGGAGACGGGTGATGTTACATAGGTGGTATTAGGCATGGTTGGTGATGGAGATGAACTCAGCTCTGGTTTATATAGAACACAGAGGTTGTAAACAGTCTGGTTCAGCCTCAGACATTGGCCAGGGAGGAAGTGGTTCATGGATAGGGGACAGAATTGCTTATGGAGACCAATCACACTCGCTCCACTCTTCCCAAAATTAAAACTGCAAGAACATTATTTCCGTGAAACAAGGTTTCCAGATCTCATAGCAGGAAGTAGAGACTTACCAGGGACAGCAACAGCAGTACAGATGAGAGAGTAAATTACAAGAACTCTAATGCACGTAGTTTTATAAAGTTAATATCTGGAGATGGAGATTTGCCAAGAATAACAAAAGTAGAAAGGAGGGCAGAGTAAATGACAAGAACGGTAATGCAGTTAAACATAGTTTATGGAATTTATAGCTGGATAGAGAGACTTACCAGGGACACCAATAATAGCCAGGATGGGATAGAAAATGTGTTGAATAATCTTCAGTGCGTAATAGATCCGAGTGTTTAATGGCAGCCAATCATAATTTGCAGAGAGAAAGTCAAACGCCCAGATGGAACTCCTGCCCATTGTTGTAACATTCCAATCTATTGTTCTCAGATTCTGACCCATTGTTGTAACATTCCAATCTATTGTTCTCAGATTCTGACCCATTGTTGTAACATTCCAATCTATTGTTCTCAGATTCTGACCCATTGTTGTAACATTCCAATCTATTGTTCTCGAATTCTGACCCATTGTTGTAACATTCCAATCTATTGTTCTCAGATTCTGATCTATCCTCTCCCTCTCTCTGGAGCTCGTGATCCCTGTTAGTGTCGGGGATGATGCTCCTGCTGACACTATGGGATACCACAATGAAAGAGTCCCTTATTAATAGAAGAGGAAAAACCTCCAGTGACACAATTAGGGCCCATGGTGACTGACATTAATTACAGTTACTGAACAAACACATTTAGTTAATCCCTTTCAATCAAACACTTTTTGTACCACAATAAACTAAACATTTATTCAGTTAGGATGGGAATTATGAGGGTTCGTGAGAGAATGAATGGTGAAAATAGCAGAGGCAACGGACAGAATCTGTCAATTCTCTTTGTATATGAGAGTGATGACAGAGGACTGGAGGGCTGTAAATTTTACACCTTGTTTACAAAAAGGAATTGCGGGAACCCATGTACTGTCAGTTATGTACTGTCACCACCACCTCTCTCCAAACCTCCACTGTTGTTAAATTATCAGACTGATTATCCGACATCCAGTACTGGATGAGCAGAAATTTCCTCCAATTAAATATTGGGAAGACTGAAGCCATTATTTTCACTCCCCACTCCAACTCTGTTAACTTGCTATTTATTCCATCCCTCTCCCTGGTAACAGTCTGAGAGTCAGACAGTTTAATTGCAACCTTGGCGTCACATTTGGGATAAAATTAATGGGCACTTGGACAAATGGGTGTTATTTAAGGGAAAATTGTGTTTCACTAAATGGCTGGAGTTTTTTGAAAAGGCAAAAAGAAAGTTTGATGAGGGCAATGATGTTGATGTGGTATAAATTGAATTCCAAAAGGCATTTGATAAAGTGCCACACAACAGACCTATGAGCAAAGTTATAGCTCATCAAATAAAACGAACAGTAGCAACATGAAACTAAGCTGGTTGAGTGACGAGAAACAGAGAGAAGTGATTAATGGATGCTTTTAGGGCTGTAGTAAGGTTTGTAGTGGAATCGAAGCAAAATACTGTGGATGCTGGAAATCTGAAATATAAACTGAAAGTGCTGGAAATACTCAGCATCTGTGGAGAGAGAAGCAGAGTTAATGTTTCAAGTCGGTGACCTTTCATCAGAACTGGCAAAGTGGGGGTTTTGGGGGAAACACAAGTACAGAAATGTGACAATTAGAGCGGGGGTGGGGGATGGAGGGTGTTGAAATGATAAGCGAGCGGATGCTCGGTGTCACACTTTTGGACTGAGTGGAGGTGTTCCACAAAGCGGTCACCCAATCTGCGTTTAGCCTGCTGCGGTGTTCCAGTGAACATCAACGCCAGCTCGAGAAACATCACCTCATTGTTTGATTAGGCACTCTACAGCCTGCCGGTCTGAACACTGAGTTCAACGATTATTTTGTTTTATCATTTTTTGCCATGTGCCAGCATTAAACTGATTTTTTTATGTTGGTGCTTTCAGCTAGGGCTGTTCATTATTCTGTTATTTAACACCCTCACTACACTAATGCTTTGTCTTTCGCCGCACAACTATCACACTTTATCTGCCTTTTCCCCATGACCTCCTGGTCAGTTAATCTCTCCGACCCTCTGTTCTATCAACAGCTCTTCTGTTCTCTTTTGCCCCACCCCTGCTTTATTTGCTTAAAACCTATTACATTTCTAACCTTTGCCAATTCTGATGAAAGGTCACAGAACTGAAACGTTAACTCTGCTTTTCTCTCCACAGATGCTGCCAGACCTGCTGCGTCTTTCCAGCACTTTTTGTTTTTATTTAAGGTTTGTAATGGAATTTCCCAGGGATCAGTGTTGGGACCCTTTCTCTTCCTGACAAATATTAATGACCTAGACCTCGGTGTACAGGGCACAATTTCAAAGTTTGCAGATGATACAAAACTTGGAAGCATTGTGAACTGCGAGGAGTAAATTGTAGAAAATCAAACGGACATGGACAAGTTAGTTGAATGGACAGACAGGTGGCAGATGAAGTTCAATGTGGAGAAATGTGAAGTGATTCATTTTGGTAGGAAGAACATGGAAAGACAATGTATAATAAATGGTACAATTGTAAAGGGGGTGAGGAGCAGAGGGGCCTGGATGTATATGTGCATAGGTCATTAAAGGGGGCGGGACAAGTTGAGAGAGTAGTTAATGAAACATACAGTATCCTGGGCTTTGTTAACAGCAGCATGGAATACAAGAGCAAAGAGGTTATTTTGAACTTGTACGAGACACTAGTTCGGCCTCAGTTGCAGTATTACGTCTAGTTCTGGGCACCACACTTTAGGTAACGTGAAGACATTGGAGAGTGTGAAAAAACATTCACAAGAATGGTTCCAGGGATGAAGAATATCAGTTCTGAAGATAGACTGGAGAAGTTGGAAGATTTTCCTTCGAGAAGAGAAGGCTTAGAGAAGATTTGAAAAAAGGTATTCAAAATTATGAGGTGCCTGGACAGAGTGGATAGGGAAAACTGTTCCCATTCCTGAAAGGATCGACAACGAGAGGACAAAGAATTAAAGTCATTGGTAAAAGAAGCAGCAGTGACATGAGGAAAACGTTTTCACACAGTGAGTGGTTAAGGTCTGGAATGCACTACCTGAGAGTGTGGTGGAGGCAGATTCAATCGAGGCATTCAGGAAGAAATTGGATAGTTATCTTTAAAGGAAGATTGTACAGAGTTACAGGGAGAAGGCAGGGGAGTGACACTAGACGAATTGTTCTTTTGGAGAGCCAGTACAGACACGATGGACTGAATGGCCACCTTCTGTGCTGTAACAATTCTGTGATTCCGTGGCATTGGACCACACAATGAGCTTCCAACCTTATATTCGTGCCATCACTATGACGTCCTATTTCCACCTCAATAACATTGCCCAACTTCACCCCTGTCTTAACTCATCTGCTGCTGAAGCTCTCATTCATGCTTTCATTACCTGTAGACTAGACTATTACAACTCACTCTCCCACATTCTACTATCTGTAAACGTGAAGTGATCTAAAACTCTGCAGTCTGTGTCTTAACTTGCAACAAGTCCTATTCCCCGATCACTGTCCTACATCAGCTCACGGTCAAACAATGTCTTGATATTAAAATTCTCAGCCTTGTTTCAAATCCGTCCATGGCCTCACCCCTCACGATAACTGTAATCTCCTCCTGCCCCACAAACCTCTGAGATACAGAGGCGGCACAGTGGCGCAGTGGTTAGCACCGCAGCCTCACAGCTCCAGCGATCCGGGTTCAATTCTGGGTACTCCCTGTGTGGAGTTTGCATGTTCTCCCTGTGTCTGCGTGGGTTTTCCTCCGGGTGCTCCGGTTTCCTCCCACATGCCAAAAACTTGCAGGTTGTTAAGTAAATTGGCCATTATTAATTGTCCCTAGTATAGGTAGGTGGTAGGGAAGTATAGGGATAGGTGGGGATGTGGTACGAATATGGGATTAGTGTAGGATTAGTATAAATGGGTGGTTGATGGTCGGCACAGACTCGGTGGGCCGAAGGGCCTGTTTCAGTGCTGTATCTCTAATCTAATCTAAATCTCTGCTCCTCTAATTCTGGCTGCTCGTGCATCCCTGATTTTAATTACTCTATCATTTGTGGCCACACCTTCAGTTGCCTCGGCCCCAAACTCTGGAATATCCTCCCTTCACAGCTCCACCTCTCCACCTCGCTTTTATCCTTTAAGACACTTCTTTAAAACCTGCCTCTTTGACCAAACGTTTGGAACCCTAACCTAATATCTTCCTTTGTGGTTCAGTGACATACTTTGTTTCATAATGCTGCTGTGAAGTGCCTTGGGATAAGTTCTTGTTGAAGTTTTCCAGACAGGATTTGTCATTAGCAGATCGGTGCTGCTTGAAATTAATTATGCTATGCTTTTCCAAGCAACAAACATTTATGGTGGACATGCACAGTCCAAGTTTCAAAGACATACGTCAAAGCTGCTGGAACAGAAGTTTGACGTGACATTCCACAACTCCTCATGCTACTAGCACACACAATGTACACCCGGGCACAGCACGGGGCAGTGTGCAGACCACACCGGAAGTGGCTGGTAACTCATATCACATCCTTTTGTGGATCCTTGCTTCCAAAGTGTGGGCAACAGTGGTGCTGTAGAGCCATAAATCACCACCAGGGAGAGATAGAGAGGGAAGGAAATTCACTTTAAAGGGGGACATGGAAACAGATTTGAAGGCGAAAGATTTTCTAGAATATGGGAATGTACAGGGGAAGTGGAATAATTGGAGGGGTGATGCCATGGAGGGATTCTAACACAAGAATGAGAATATTTAAATTAAGGTGCTGCCAGACTTGGAGCCATTATATATCAGTGAACACCGGGGTGATGGATAATCGGGATTTAGTGTGAGTGAGGAAACAGGTAGCAGAGTTCTAGATGGGCAGTAGTTTATGGAGGTTTATAACTGGGAGGATGACCAGGATAGAATTGGAATAGTCAAGTGTAGATTTAACAAAGGTACAGATGAGGGTTTATGCAACTGATGGACCGAGGCAGAGGTGGAGTAGGCAGGGTTTGTGATGGAGAGAATATGGAGATGAACTCAGCTCAGGTTTAAATAGAACACAGCGGTTGCAAACTGTCTGGTTCCGCCACAGACATTGGGCAGGGAGGGGTATGTGGTTCACAGATAGGGGACTGAATTTCTGATGGAGACCAATAACACTGGCTTCATTCTTCGAAAAAAACAAACTAAATTACTTGAACAGTATTTCAGTGAACCAGGGTTTACAGATCTTATATGTGGAAATAAAGACTTAACAGGGGCAGTAACAGCAGGAGAGATGAGGGTAAATTACAAGAACTATAATACCATTAGCAATGGTTGTAGAGCTAATAGCTGGAGACAGAGATTCATCAGGAATAACAACAGCAATAAGGAGGGACGCAGAAGAGGCCTGAATTAGAGGAGCACAGATATATTGAAGGGTTGTGGAGCTGGATATTACAGATACAGGACGGCAGTTGAGGTCCTGGAGGGAAAACAAGGTGGAGAATTTAAATAAAGACATTATTTGATCTGGAGTCAATGTCGGTCAGTGATATGTGAATAGCACTTGCTGCGAATTAGGACATGGGCAGCAGAGTTCTAGAGGACTTCAAGTTAACAGAGAGTAGCATGCAGGAGACCAGACAGGAGCATGTTGGAATAGTCATTTCTAGGGGAAATGAAGGCATGAATGAGTTTCAGCAGCAGATGGGCTGAGACAGGGGTGATGTTGCGTGCTGTTACTGAGGTGGAAACAGGCGGTCGTAGTGATATAATGAATATTATGTTATAAGCTCATTTTGTGGTCAACTGTGACACCAAGGTTGCAAACAGACTTTCTGAATCTCAGACTGATACAGGGAGAGGGATGGAATCAATAGCAAGGGAACAGTGTTGGATTGGGGAGTGAAAACAATGGCTTCAGTCTTCCCAATATTTAATTGGAGGACATTTCTGCTCATCCAGTACTGGATGTCGGATAAGCAGTGTGATATTTTAACAACAGTGGAGGAGTGGAGAGAGGTGGTGTTGAGGTACACTTGATGCAGTTCTTTGATAAAACAATGGAGAGGGTTGATGAGGCTAGTATGATTGAAGTAATATATATGGACATTCAAAAGGTGTTTGATCAAGAGACATTCAATAGACAGCTTCGGAAAACTGAACCCGATGGATTAAAGGGACAGTGACAGTGTGGATATAACATTGGCTAAGGAACAGTAAACAGAGAGAAGTGGTGAAAGTTTGTTGTTCAGACTCGATGGGAGTATACAGTGGAGATCCCCAGGGCTCGGAATTAGGACCACTGCTCTTTGTGCTCTTGGAAAACAAGGGGTGGGTAGGGCAGAGCCCCCTCCTTCTCCCTCCTTACAGAGATTCCCCTCTCTGCAGCCTCTGCACCATGTGTTGGTCATGTTGCAGACCCAGCGACACTGTAACTACAGTCCCCATACCTTGTCCAGAGTTGGGTCACCAAATCCTCTGTCCTCTCTGAATGTCTGCAGCAGCTCACAACACAACCTCCAGAAAACCATCCACAGCACCTCCAATAACTTTACAATAGCAGAAGTAAGTCAAAAGCCCCTCACCTGTAAGTTGGATGCCTGGTCTTTTTAAATAACACTAGAGGGGGATCCTCGTGCTGCTGAATGTCTGTTCAGCTGAGAGTGACTAACACAGGCGGTCAGTGGACATGCAAAGACCAAGTTTCAAAGACGTCCATCAAAGCTGCCGGAATGGCTGATCGACATCATATTCAGACCCTCCTCACACTACAGACACTCACACGTTACACCCACGCTTGCACCCCGGCCAGCCTGGGTTTCCTGTACAATGTGCTGGATGTGACCGGCAGTGCAGCTCACACCATTTTCTGGATCCAAACTTCCACAGCACCAGTAGAGCTGGAGAGATGAAATGTGTGATCAGAGAGAGAGAGACAGAGGGAAGGAACTCTCTTGAAAATGGAATTAGATAAAGATTTTAAGATGAACAAGTTTCAGGAATATTGGACATGGGCAGGGGATTGGGATAATCAGAGGGCTGAGTCCGTGGAGGGATTTGATCATACGAGTGAGAATATTAAAATTGAGGTGTTACTGGACCAAGAGCCAATGTCGGTAAGTGAGCACAGGGATGTTGGGTGAACAGAATCTGGTGTAAATTAGAAGTTGGCAGCAGAGCTTTGCATGATCACAATGTTACAGAGAGTAGAATGTGGGAGAGCAGCCAGGAGTGTGTTAGAATAGTCAAGTCTCGAGGTGACAGTCAAACCTTCCTGCCACAATGGACAGTTTCACCTTTTCCCACATTATACTCCATTTGCTAGATCTTTGACCACTCACTTAACCTATCTATATCCCTTTGTAGCGTCCTTATGTCCTCTTCAGAATTTATCTTCTTAACTATCTTGGAATCATTAGCAAATTTAGCAAGCATACCTTCGGTCCACTCATCAAAATCATTTATATAAATTGTAAAAAGTTGAGTCCCCAGCACTGACCCCTCTGGCACACCACACGTTACATCTTGCCAGCCATAATAATGACCCATTTATGCCTACGCTGTTTCCTGTTAGTTCGCCAATCTTCCATCCATGCCAATATGTTACCCAATACACCATGAGCTTTTATTTTCCACAATGACGTTTGATGTGGAACGTTATCAGATGCCTTCTGGAAATCTAAGTATAGAACATCTCCCAGTTCCCCTTTACCAACAACACATGTTACTTATTCAAAGAACTCGAATAAATTGCTTAAACATGATTTCCCTTTCACAAAACATGTTGACTCTGCCTGATCACCTTGAATGTTTCTACCTGCCCTACTATAACGTCTTTAATAACAGCTTCTAACATCTGATCCATAGCCAGAAAGCCATTCTCACCTGCCACAGGTCGTATGTCCACTATATTTATTCTGATGTTGTGCGGTATTTGAACTGTTAGTCCTCAATAGAGTCATAGAGATATACAGCACAGAAACATGACCTCCGGCCCACTGTGTCTGTGCCAGCCATCAAGCACCTAACTATTCCTATCCCAGTTTCCAGCACTTGGCCTGTCGCCTTGTTTGGTATGGCGTTTCAAGTGCTCATCTCAGTACTTCTGAAATGTTGTGACTGTTCCTGCCTCTACCACCCCTTCAGGCAGTGTGTTCCAGATTCCAACAACCCTCTGGGTAAAATTTCTTTTCCTCAAATCCCCTCTGAACCTCCTGCCCCTTACCTTAAATCTATGCCCCTGGTTATTGACCCCTCCGCTAAGGGAAAAAGATTATTCCTATCTAACCTATCAATGCCCCTCATAATTTTGCATTCCTCAATCATGACCCCTCTCATCCTTCTCTGCCCTAAGGGAAATAACACTGGACTTTTCTGTCGCTCTTCACAGCTGAAATTGTCCAGCCCAGGCAACATCCTGGTGAATCTATTCTGCTCCGCCTCCAGTGCTATCACATCCTTCCTATAGTGCAGCAACCAGAACTATACACAGTACTCCAGTTGTGGCCTAACTGGATTTTTATACTGCTCCATCATAACCTCCCTGCTTTTATATTCTATGCCTCAGCTAATAAAGGCAAGTGTCCCAAGTGCCTTCCTAACCACATTGCCTACCTGTGCTGCTGCCTTCAGTCATCTATGGACAAGTACACCAAGGTCCCTCTGACCTTCTGTACATACTAGCGTCCTACCATCCACTGTATGTTTCCTTGCCTTGTTAGTCCTCCCAAAATGCATCACCTCACACTTCTCAGGATTAAATTCCATTTGCCACTTCTCTGTTCATCTTACTAGCCCATCTAAACCGACATGTAATCGAAGGCTCTCCTCCTCACTATTTACAACACCAAAGATTTTCGTGTCAGCTGCGAACTTACTGATCAGACCTCCTATATTCACGTCCAAATCATTAATGTACACTACAAACAGCAAGGGTCCCAGCACCGATCCCTGCAGTACACCACTGGTCACAGGCTTCCACTCGCAAAAACAACCCTTGACAATCACCCTCTGCCTCCTGCCGCTGAGCCAATTTTGGATCCAATATACCAAATTGCCCTGGATCCCATGGGCGCTTATCTTCTTAACCAATCTCACATGTAGAACCCTATCAAATGTCTGACCGAAGTCAATGTAGAATACATCAACTACTTTACCCTCATCTACACATCTAGTCAATGCCTCGAAAAAATTCAATCAAGTTAGTTAGACTCGATCTCCCCCTGACAAAGACATACAGACAATCCCTGATTAATCCCTGCCTCTCCACGTGGAGATTAATCCGGTCCCTCTGAATATTTTCCAATAGTTTCCCTGCAATAAACTGCTTGTGACCCTTCGACCTCCTTTTGGTTAATCTGTGACCCTTGATCAGATCTTACATTGGTGTAGGAGAGGGAACAGAGTTCATTTCAAAGTCCTGACTCCCTTTTATATGATCCTGCACAATGGACAGGGACTACTGGGCAGTAATGTGCTCAAAGGTTATCAGCAGTAATTGATTATCCCTATATTTGTATATTATGGAACATTAAAACATATCCTACTCTGGTGTCCATTGCATCCTCAATATTCATGATTAAAATATCAGAGGAGTGTGAACCAGTCACCTCTGATGACCCTGAGGTACAGGCGATTCTCGAGTCGGTGCTGAGTGTATTCACAACCCATAAAGATGACAGTGGAAACATGAGCAGACCTGAAGAAATCAATTGACCATTGCATGCTCCATGAAGCAGTATTCTTACCGAACTGAGATTATGTCATATATTCCAGACGCTATCAGGTCATTGTTATACCAGGATGTAGTTCACAAAGACACATTCACTACTAACTAACTGCCCCATTTGGCCAGTTAGAAAACGGGATGGTAGCTGGAGACTGACTGTTGACCATCACAAACTCAACACAGTCACCCCTGTGTGAACCCGGTTGTCTGATAGGCACCCACCCTACTCACCCGGATTCCCAGCGGCAGGACTGTCTTCAGCACCATGGATATCTCTAATGGTTATTGGAGTATCCCAGTAAAACTAGAGAAACAATTTAAATTCACATTCACTTCTGAGGTCCAAAGATACCCCTGGATATGTCTGTTACAAGGGATTCCACAATAACCGCACTATTTTACACAAACATATGGCCGGGGACCTTATGAGCTTTTCACAGTCTTCCTGCTTGCTGAAATAAATTGATGATCACCTCCTCATTGCCACAGACCGTGTCCACACATTTAACCCTTTTACTGGAACTTATGCAGCTACTTTGGGAGCTAGTCTAAAAGACCATCCACGTCAGGCCCAGCTGGTGCAAGATCGTGTCACGTTTCAAGGTGTCCAGATTGGATCATTCAGCAACAGCCCAGACCAACATCAGGTCGAGGCCATCCAGCGTCTACCCCTGTCCACCTCAAAGACTGCCCTGTGTCCTATCCTCAGGCTGGTGGTGTTTCAGCGGACCCTCATACAGTGTCTACCCCTGTCAACCACAAAGACTGCCCTGTGTCCTATCCTCAGGCTGGTGGGGTATCAGTGGACCCTCATCCAGTGTCTACCCCTGTCCACCACAAAGACTGCCCTGTGTCCTATCCTCAGGCTGGTGGGGTATCAGTGGACCCTCATCCAGTGTCTACCCCTGTCAACCACAAAGACTGCCCTGTGTCGTATCCTCAAGCTGGTGGTGTTTCAGCGGACCCTCATACAGTGTCTACCCCTTGCAACCACAAAGACTGCCCGATGTCCTATCTTCAAGCTTGTGGGGTATCAGTGGACCCTCATCCAGTGTCTACCCCTGTCCACCTCAGAGACTGCACTGTGCCCTATCCTCAGGCTGGTGGGGTATCAGTGGACCCTCATACAGTGTCTACCCTGTCCTCTTCAAAGACTGCACTGTGCCCTATCCTCAGGCTGGTGGGGTATCAGTGGACCCTCATACAGTGTCTACCCTGTCCTCTTCAAAGACTGCACTGTGCCCTATCGTCAGGCTGGTGGGGTTTCAGTGGACCCTCATCCAGTGTCTACCGCTGTCCACCTCAAAGACTGCCCTGTGTCCTATCCTCAAGCTGGTGGTGTTTCAGCGGACCCTCATCTATTTTCTACCCCTTTCCTCCTCAAGGACTGAACTGTCCCCTATCCTCAAGCTGGTGGGGTATCAGCAGACCCCTAGCCAGTGTCTAAAACTGTCCACCTCAAAGACTGCCCTGTGTCCTATCCTCAAGCTGGTGGGGTATCAGCGGACCCTCATCCAGTGTCTACCGCTGTCCACCTCAAAGACTGCCCTGTGTCCTATCCTCAGGCTGGTGGTGTTTCAGCGGACCCTCATCCAGTGTCTATCCCTTGCAACCACAAAGACTGCCCTATGTCCTATCTTCAAGCTTGTGGGGTATCAGTGGACCCACATCCAGTGTCTACCCCTGTCCACCTCAGAGACTGCACTGTGCCCTATCCTCAGGCTGGTGGGGTATCAGTGGACCCTCATACAGTGTCTACCCTGTCCTCTTCAAAGTCAGCACTGTGCCCTATCCTCAGGCTGGTGGGGTATCAGTGGACCCTCATCCAGTGTCTACCCCTGTCCACCTCAGAGACTGCACTGTGCCCTATCCTCAGGCTGGTGGGGTTTCAGTGGACCCTCATCCAGTGTCTACCGTTGTCCACCTCAAAGACTGTCCTGTGTCCTATCCTCAAGCTGCTGGGGTATCAGCAGACCCTCATCCAGTTTCTACCCCTGTCCACCTCAAAGACTGCCCTGTGTCCTATTCTCAGGCTGGTGGGGTATCAGCGGACCCTCATCCCTCGATTTGCAGAGACTGTGACTCCTCTTTATGAACTACCTAATGGTGATGATGACCAGTTTTAACCCGGTTGGACTGAAGAGAGCACAGAAGCAGCAACACAACTGAAGAAAGCTGTCGCCTCGGTAACGTGTCTGATCTCACCTAACCCTGACAAGACTTTCCATATGGAGGTAGGGGACACTGTGAAAAGCCTGGTTGCTGTCCTATGGAGAGAAAACCAGGTGAAACTACTCCCCATTGTGAATGATCCAGAATGGTGAGTGGGTCTGAACTGATTTACTCAGTTTGTGAAAGGCATTTGTTAACCACGTTCTGGGACATCAAACATTTCACTGACATCACGGAGTTCAACAGGGTGATACTGTCCAGTCCATTATAAATTTTCCAAGTGTAGGAAAGCAGTAGTAATAGTAATCCCCTGTCAGAGAATCATAGTCATTTCGAGTCCATGCCAGCTTTGTAGATAAATCCAGCCAGTCTCATTCCCCAGCGCTGTCTCCATATACCTGCAAGTCGATTTCCCTCAAGTGTTCATCCAATATCCTTTTGAAATCATTCACCATCTCCGCTTCCACCACCCTCGTAGGCAGTGATTTCCAGGCCAGTCCCACAAGCTCTGACTAAAAGTTGTTCCTCACTTCCCCCTGTATCTCTTGCCACAACCTTAACTCTAGTCCTTGTACCATTAACTAATGGGAACATCTTTTCTTGTCTACCTTATCCAAACATGACATCATCTTGTATACCTCTATCAAATCTCCCCTCAATCTCCTTTACTCCAAGAAAAACAATCCCAGCTTTTCCAAACTAACTTTGTCGCTAAAATCCTCCATCTCTGGAACCATTCGGGTAAATCTCCTCTACACCCTGTCAAGGACCCTCACATCCTTCCTAAACTATGGTGAATGGAACTGGATGCAGTATCCAGTTGGGGCCGAACCAGAGCTTCATAAAGGTTCGGCATAACTTGCCTTCTTCTGTACTCACCACCTCTTCTTAATTTAGGATAGTCAGTATGGATTTGTTAAGGGAAGATATTGTTTCACCAACTTGATCGAATGTTTTGAAGAAGCAACAAGGAAGATAAATGAGGGTAGTGCAGTTGATATGGTCTACTTGGATGTTAGCAAGGCTTTTGACAAGGTCCTACATGGCAGACTGGTTCAAAAAATAAAATCCCACGGGATCCAGGGAAATGCAGCAAGGTGGATACAAGATTGGCTCAGTGGCAGGAAAGAAAGGGTAATTGTTGACGGCTGTTTTAGAGACTGGAAGGCTGTTTCCAGTGGCGTTCCACAGGGCTCAGTACTGGGTCCCCTGCTTTTTGTGGTGCAAGTTAACGATTTGGACGTAAAGGTAGGGGGCATGATCAAGATGTTTGCAGACGACACGAAGATTGGCCGTGTGGCAGATAGCGAGGAGGATAGCTGTAGACTGCGGAAATATATTGATGGCCTGGTCAGATGGGCAGAAACGTGGCAAATGGAATTCAACTTGGAGAAATATGAGGTGATGCATTTGTGGAGGTCAAACAAGGAATACAGGAATAATGTCAAAATACTGAGAAGTGTAGGGAAAGTGAGGGACCTTGGATTGAATGTCCACACATCCCTGAAAGTAGCAGCAGAGATCGATAAGGTGGTTAGGAAGGCATATGGAATCCTTTCCTTTATTAGCCCAGGTACCGAATACAAGAACAGGGAGGTTATGCCGGAACTGTATAACTCATTGATTAGGCCACAACTTGAGTGCTGTGTACAGCTCTGGTCTCCTCAGTACAGAAAGGATGTAATTGTACTGGAGAGGGAACAGAGGAGATTTACGAGGATGTTGCCAGGAATAGAAAAATGCAGCTATGAAGAAAGATTGGATAGACAGGAGTTGTTCTCCTTGGAACAGAGAAGGCTGAGGGGTGATCTGATTGAAATGTACAAAATTATAACGGGCATGGATAGAGTGGAGGTGAAGACTCTATTCACCATAAAATCGAAGAGGGGGAATAGAGTTAAAGTGATTAGTCGAAAGATCAGAGGGGAGATGAGAGTGGTGGCCGTCTGGAATTCACTGCCTGAAAGGATAGTTGAGGCAGAAACCCTCAACTCATTCAAAAATATTCTGGATATGCACCTTAAGTGCTGTAAGCTGCAGCTCGACGCACTAAATGCTGGAAGGTTGGATTAGAATAGGTGGATCATTTTCTGGCTGGCGCAGACAAGATGGGCCAAGTGGCCGATTTCTGTGCCTTAACTTTATATGATTCTACTAGAATACAAGAATGCTTCCAGGGATTGGAGTGGTTTAGTTACAAGGTTTGTTTGGAGAAGATGGTGTTGCTCTCCCTGGAGTAAAGGAGATTGAGAGAGATTTGAAAGAAGTGTACAAGATTATGATAGGCTTAGGTAAGTTAGACAAGGAAAAACTGTTCCCATTAACTGATGAAACACGGAATAGGGGACACAGATGGAAGGTTTTGGGTAAGAGATGCAGGGGGAATATGAGGAAGAACTTTTTTACACAGTGGATGGTAATGAGCTGGAACTCACTGCCCATGAGGGTGAAGGAAGCCAAGACAATCAATGATTTCAAAAGGAAATTGGATGGGCACCTGAAGGAAATGAACTTGCAGGGATCCGAGGATTGAGTGGGGGAATGGGACCGACTGGATTGTTACACAGAGAGACACATGGAGAGTCCGACTGGTCTCCTCGTGTGTCGTAAATGACTCTATGACTCTCTGTGACTATGTTGGATATGCCGCCCACTCCTGCCTGGGGAAAGATCCGGATGCAGTGAACATCAATGAAACTGGGATTTTAACAGCCACTGATAGCTCCGTCCTCACCCTGGTGTGAGGCTCCAGGTCGTGTTACAGGAGGTGACACAGCTCTGTGACCACTTCCTCATTGAATCAGAGTCACCTCACACACTGCTCCTGGATTAGGTGTAGGTAGGAAAAATGCTCTTGGGAAAACCGGGTTGGAAGGACAGAGCCCCTCCTCCTCCCTTTTTACAGAGACTCCCCTCTCTGCAGCCTCTGCTCCATTTGTTGGTCATGTTTCAGACCCAGAGACACTGTAACTACAGTCCCATACCTCGTCCAGAGTTGGTTCACAAAATCCTCTGCCCTCCCTGAATGTCTGCAGCAGCTCACAACACAACCTCCAGAAAACTATCCACAGCACCTCCACTAACTTTACAATGGCAGAAGTAAGTCAAAAGGCCCTCACCTGTAAGTTGGATGCCTGATCCTTTGAAATAACTTTGGGGGGTGTCAGTGGGGGAAGGTGGGGTGGGGGTTCCTCATGCTGCTGAATCTATGCTCTGCTGAGAGTGACTTACACAGGTGGTCATTGGACATGCACAGGCCAAGTTTCAAAATCGTACGTCAGTGCTGCAAAAATGGCTGATTGACATCAGTACAAGCCCCTCCTCATACAAACAACACATATATGGCACCCAGGCTAGATCCCTGCCTAACATGGGACACTGTGCTGACCACACTAAAAGTGACCAGCTGTCAGTTCACATCATTTTATGGATCTAGGTTTCTGTAATGATGGCACCGGTGGGACCGCAGAGTGAAAACCACAGCTGGCGGAGATAGAGAGGGAAAGCAACTCACTTTAAAAATGGAATTGGTAGCAGACTCAAAGGCATAATATTTACAAGACTATGGGGAATGGACAGGGGAATGGGATTAATTGGACAGGTGAGGACACGGAGGTATTCATACACAAGGCTGAGAATATTAAAATTAAGGTGCTGCCAGACCGAGAGGCACTGTTGATCATTGAGCACAGGGGTGATGTGTGATCGGTATTTGGTGTGAGATAGATATAGGCAGAAGAGTTCTGGATGGGCTGTGGTTTATGGAGATTTATAATTGGAGGGCGGCCAGGATATAATTTGAAGAGTCAAGTGTGGATTTAACAAAGATACGATGAGGGTTTACGAAGCTGGTAGGCTGAGGCAGATATTACAGAGGTGTTATTCGTGTCAAGGAAACACAATATGCCAATGAGGAATTTTAATTCATCAGTTGGAAACTTACATTAAAGTTTTAATGGAAAAATCCTGCAAAAAACTGGCAGCCAAGATGGCCACTGCAATTTGTATCTGAAGCACCTTTTCACTTTCCAACGTCTCCAACAGGAGACACATGTCTGATGAGCCTGGACCCAAAATAATGGCTTACTCTTGTGACTAAATTTGCTAAGATTGCATTCATTAGCATGGAATTCAAGGACATCCTGACACACTGACTTTTGAAAGTGTAAACTACTCCAAGTGTAAATAATGACATCCTGAGCTCTGGGGAGATGAAATTTCCTCACCTTTAATCTCATTAGAAGGCTCCAGAAAATATATTGAGGCAGCCATGAGATCGTCTGACCATTTCTGTGAAAGCTGGGAGTTTCCCCTGGACAAAGACAGACAAGCCAGTGATTCAAAATGGAAGAAGTGGAAGGTTGGTTTCCTTCCCCCCTCCCCTAGCACCACCGCACCCGCGCCCCCTCCCAACCAACCCCAAGCCCCGTTCTCTTTCTGTCTCTCTCCAGATGACATCACAAGTTTGAAAACTATTTGCGACTGTGGACCCTCCAAACCTACGGATTGCTACAGACTGAGGCACCAGGGAAAAAAGGCCACCTACCAGTCTGCCTTCAAGAAAATCCTGAGCCATGTGGATCAGCCACAATGGGCACTTCGACCAGCCAAAGACTTCAAGAGTACAACTTCAGCCGGAAGATCAGGGAATTATCAAACCTCACAGACTGCATATTATGTTTTGATTTATTCTGGACTCTAATCCAGCCACGATTTTACTTCTCATTCTGTGATATATTTGTGTACGTGAGATTCTTGTGTCAGTGGCAGCATAACTGTATAACTTACATTTTTATTATTTTATTTTGATCGGGTTTAGATGTTAAGTGTATTAAACTCACCTCTTTCATGTTTAAACGCAAGAAAACCTTTCCGATTGGTTCCTTCACTATCACACCAAAGGTAAAAAGTAAAACATCACAAAAATGGTAAATACATTCACGGTTAAAAAAGACCCAACACTATTGCGGTCAATTAAGAGGAAGGACTGTGACCCCTCCTCAACTGGCTGTAACAATATGAAGGGTTGGAGATGGAGTTAATATGGGGGTGAACTGAGCTCAGCATTAAAGATACCAGAGGCTGTAAACTTCCTGGTTCAGCCTCAGCGAGGGGATTGCAGATCGTGGAGAGCGAATAGAGTTTGTGACAGAAAGTGAAGACAATGGATTCAGTCTTCTCACGATTTAAATGACAAGAACACTAATTCAGTGAAATATGGTTTATGAATACATTAGTTGGATACAGGGACTTACCGGGGACAGAAATAATAGCGAGGCTGGGATCGTAAATTGTTTGAATCATCTTCAGTGCATAATAGATCCGCCGTTCTAATGTTAGCCAAGTATAATCTGCAGTAACTAAACCAAACCAAGAGGAGAAACTCCTGCTGTCCATTGTTGTAACATTCCAATCTATTGTTCTCAGATTCTGACCCATTGTTGTAACGTTCCAATCAACTGCTCACAGATTCTGATCTATCGTCTCCCTCTCTATGGAGCCACTGATCCCTGTAAGTGCCGGGTTTGATGCTCCAGCTGACACTATGGGTAAGACATTAAATGAAGACCCTTATTAATAGAAGAGGGGAACCCTCCAGTGACACAATTAGTGTCCAAAGAGACTGACATTAATTACAGTCACTGAACAAACAGGTTGAGTTAACCCCTTTCAATCCAGTACTTTTGTACCACAATAAAGTGCAACAATTAGCTGGTCTGGATGGGATGTGTGAGGGTTGCTGAAGGAAGGAATGGTGGAAATAGCAAAGGCACTGGCCAGAAGTGTTGTAAATGTTACATCCTCTTTTGAAAAGGAGAGATTAGATAAACGAGTGCTCATCCTGACATATAGATAAATGTATAAATGACATGGACTTAGAGTAAAACAAAAACATAATTTCAACTCTTGCAGATGACATGTAAATCATAAATGCTGTCATTAGTGTGGTAGACAGTAGCAAAATTAAGGAGGACATGGACAGTCTGATGGTGACATGAGAATACACAAGGTGACTGAAATCTAAGACATAGAATTGGGGAAGTGGTTATTTTGGCAGGGATAATAAGGGGAGTGAATAGAAACTGAACTGCACCATTTATTGGATGGTACAGGAGCACAGAGACTGGGTGTGCATGTACAGACATCTTCGATGGTGGCTGGACAAGTGGTGAAGGATTTAAAAAGGCATAGGGAATCGTCAGCTTCAGAACTAGAAGCAAAGAATTAAAAAATCACAACACAAGAACATTCTGCGAAGACTAGATAAATGACTGTTAAAGCCTCAGCTGGACTATTGTGTCCCATTCTGGACACCACACTTTTTGAAGGATTCCAAGGCCTTGGAGATGGTGCTAGATTATATACTAGAATTGTAACAGGGATGAGGGACTTCAGTTATGTGGAGAGAAGCTGGGATTGTTCTCCTTAGAGCAGAGAAGATAAAAGGGAGATTTAATCGAGGGGCACAAAATGATGATGTGTGTTTCTCGAATAAATAAGGAGAATCTGGTTTCACGGGATGAAGGTTCAGTAACCAGTTTAATGTTGATTAACAAACAAACAGAGGAGATTTTCTTTTCTTTACACAGCGAGTGCTTATGATTTGGAATTCACTTCCTGAAAGGGTTGTGGAAGCAGATTTAACAGAAACTTTCAGTCAGGAATTGGATCAATAATAACAGGGTGATTTACTGGACCGGGAGAAAAGAACAGGGGAGAGGAATCATTGGGAAATCTCCTTCAAAGAGCTGGAACTGGTACGATTTGTGAAATAGTCTCCTCCTGTGCTGTGTGATTCTCTGACTGTCTGATAACAGAAACCATTGAGTCCGTATTCCATGTGTACAATTGATAATCCAGCATCTTTTAAGATAGAGATTATTTGTTACTTGTGTTCTGATGAAGACAACAGCAAAAAGGCAAACACAAGGGGCTGGTGAGGTAAATTGTGTTGACAATTTGCTTATCGGATTATGACATCTCTTTCTGATCACAGACCTCGCCTGGTTTCAATCAGTCAATTACAAACTCATTGATTTTATTCCTATTTCATTTCCTGTCAATTTGTTCTCAGGATATGGGTGATACTGACAAGGCCAGCATTACTTCCCCATCCCTGGTTACCATGAGAAAATGGTGGGCCTTCATCCTGAACAACAACAGTCCGTGTGGTGAAGGTGAACCCTCAAACAAACTAACATTTAGTATTTTGAGGAGGCAGCTTCATTTCTGAGTAGTTCGGAATGAGTTGGGTCAGAAACCTAGGATGAGAATTTTAAAATCGAGGCTTTACTGGATCAGGAACCAACGTAAGTCAGTGAGCACAGGAGTGATGGTTGAACGGGACTTGATGTAAAGGCCTGTTACCCGACCCGAACCCGATGGGACCCGATGAGATGTGTCGGGCCACTCTTCCGAACTCGACCTTTGGGCTTGGGTCGGGTCGGGTCGGGTCGGTCTCGGGGGGAAAATGAAGGGACCTGGGCCGGGTCGGGCTCGGGTCCTATGTGCTTCCGTCGGATTCAGGTCGGGTTTTTGTTCGTGACTTGAGCAGGCCTTGAACTTGGTGCGAGTTTGTAAAGGAGTTTTATTTGTGCTGAAGTTTATGGCAGGGGCAGCACAGCTTAGATACAGAATAAAGCTGCCTCTAAACTGTTAAGTTAAACACTCCAGGATAGGTACAGGACGGGGTTAGATCCAGAGTAAAGCTTCCTCTGCACTGTCCCCATCAAACGCTCCCAGGACAGGTACAGGACGGGGTTAGATACAAAATAAAGCTTTCTCTACACAGTGCCCATCAAACACTCCCAGGACAGGTCCAGAATGGGGTTGGATACAGAGTAAAGCTTCCTCTGCACTTTTCCCATCAAACACTCCCAGGATAGGTACAGCACAAGGTTGGCTTGTCAATTTGGAGCACTTCCTGCCAGCAATCAGGGGGAGCAGCTGCACCTGTGTTGCAGCAATTGCAGAGTGGAGAGTGGAGACTGCAGCAACTGGAGAAAGGTGAATACAGAGTGGAGACTGCAGCAACTGGAGAGAGAGACTGGAGAAAGGTGAATACAGAGTGGAGGGAAACCATCAAGGAAGGCTGCAATTTTTCTGGAGAGGTGGGTGTCAGGGCACCTGAAAGACTATTAAGTTTAAACTGTTTGGGGGAGGGAGAAGAGGCCTGAAGACTCAGGGGTGGGGCAGCCAAATCCAGTAGGGGCCCCTGTGTTTGTATTGGTGTTTGCACACAGGGTGCTCCCTCCCCACCCCAACTGCCTGCTCGGGACAGCTGGAGTTGCCCGGGTGAAGACTGTCTTGTTAAAATCAGAAGAGGAGAGTACCGGGCGGCTCCAGCTGTCCCGGGCGAAGAAGCCTCCCCCAACTGGAAGACAACAAACAAGTTTAGACTAATTGTGATAAAGGTGCTCCAACTGGCAGTTGGAACAAACATCCTTTTCAGCCTTTCTCTCCCTTCCTCCACTCAGTCGCCTCAATCACCTATCCTCCCCTTTTCCTTTACCATCCTACGCCATCCTCCTCTACTCCCACCCCACCTTGTTTAAAGTTTGCTTTTTTTAAAAATTGTGTAAAGTTGTTTTGTTTCTTGGGGGTGGACGTGGCTCTTAGACCCCATGGCAAGCACCTCTTCGCCGGTGGCGGGGCCTTACCGTTCATATGCTGCTGCGGCTGCTGCAGCTGCACCTGTTGCCCCGTCACCGTTTGCTTTATTAACAACGAAGCATGGGGTCAAGAGCTACGTCCACCCGAACATGACTATAGAGGCATGCGTGAAAGCAATGGCCGAGGTTGTCGGCCCTTCGGCCATTGTTGCAGCCTCTAAAATGTACGGGAAGGCAGTGTTTTTCCTGAAGACCGAGCGGGCGGTGTCCCTGACTCTGAGCAAGGGGCTCACCGTGGGTGGGACCTTTCTGCCAGTGGACCCCCTGGAGGCCACTGCGCAAAGGCTCATTTTATCCAATGTCCCACCCTTCATCCCTGGTGAGCTCCTCCTTCCCCACCTGCACCATCTGGGGGAGGTAAAGACGGGGCTCACCCCAGTCCCGCTCGGTCTTCGGGAGAACAGCCTCCGACACGTGTACTCCTTCCGCCGCCAGTTATTCATGCAGCTGGCGTGGGAGGAGGTGACAGAGGGCCACTTCAATGTAGAATTCCAGGGGACGGCCCACCGCGTCTTCTGGACCTTGGACGGGGTGCGGTGCCATGTCTGTAAGGGGGTGGGGCATGTTCGTAAGAACTGCCCCAACCTCCCGGCTGCCAACTCCAACTCAGCGGCCCAGGGTGGCGACGCTGCACCTCCTCCCACCCCCACTACACCACCACCAGATACCATTCAGTCGGTACCGGAGGCTGTGGTTTTCACGGCCTCCGGCAGGGAGGGGGGTGACCGTCCAAGTGGAAGGAAGGCGCGGAGGAGAAATAAGCATCGAGAGGCGCGTCCCCTGGATATCGTGACACTACCCGAGCCTGAGCTCAGCCCAAGGCCCGATCTCGGGAAGTCAACTTGCCCCAGGGCTGGGCTCAGGCCCAGGGTGAATAAAAAAAAGGAGAGTGTGGAGGTGGAGGCCTCTGATGATATGGAGATCTCTGAGCCTCCGCACACAACTGGGAAAAAGAGGAGAAGGCACCCCTCCACAGAGGTAACAAGGGGCCCTGAGGCGCAGGGCCCATCTGTTGGAGGGGAACTGTCTCCTGTTTCGGGTCCCCAGGTTTCCCCTACCGCCACCACCAAGGCTGCAAAGTCCGGGCAGGTGCTCCCTATTCCTCAGGATGGAGGGGAGGGGATGGCCCCGGTACATGAGGCCCCTCCTGAAGGAGTAAGTGGGGCCCTGCGTGTGGTGGGGGAGCCTGGGGAAGCCGCCCATTCTGCCACTGCTACTGGGTCAGGTGTCCTGAATGAAGGGGAGGGCGAGGCCCCAGAGGGTCGGGCCTCCAAGCCGGAGTCCACCACCAACCAGGAGACACCCGACCCAGTTATAACTGAGAATGCTGCCCCATCTGCTGGGCCTGTGGGTGCTGGCGGAGCGGGAGATAGCCTCCTCCCTCCGCCTCCAGTCTCGGCTCCGGCTGGTTTCCCGGAGTCGGGAACATCTGTCTCCCCTGGACCACTCATTGCCCTGGGGACGGAGGTGGAGGGGGGTCCTGAACCGCTGGTGCCTACAGGCTCCAGTTTCACAATAGAACCCAGAGAGGACTCCTCCGCCATCGATCCTGGGGGTGGGATCGTGACGGAGGCGGGACCAGCTGGCGCGGCCGGGACGTCCGCCCCACAGTGTGTGGTGGATGTGTCGGCCGCTGGCGGTGACGACCCGGAGGAGGATGGGGATTCGGTGCGGGGCACGGAGGATGATCTTGATTCCATCGCCAGTGAGGTGGTGGAGTCCCTCGTGCCTCCCACCGATTCTCCTCTCATCCCCACGGCGGAACTCCGGGATTTCCTCGCGGCTTGCAGGGGTTGCCGCAATAAAGTTCAGCTGGCCCTCGACCGTTGGTCGAATCTGGCGCTGATCATACAGTCCGTCCGTGCCGCCCTTAAGATAGCGGGCAAGCGCGCGGACGTGAAACTGGTTGAGAGGCGCCGTTTTAATGTGTTCCTCAATGGGTTGCTGGGGGAGTGGAGGGCCAGGTGCACTTCCACTCCCTCCTCACAGTGAGCTGTTGGTGACGGGTTTTAAGTACCTTTGACATGAAGATAACCATAGCCAGCCTCAACATCAACGGCAGCAGAGGGGCTCACCGCAGATTTCACAATCTCTCAGTCCTTAGGGAAGGGAGATACGCGGTGAGCTTTCTGCAGGAAACCCACACCGTTCCGGGAGACGAAGCCACCTGGCTCCTGGAGTGGCAGGGTGGGGTCTACATGAGTCACCTCACCCCTATTTCTAGTGGGGTGGCTATCTTGTTGGCCCCGACTTTTCAGCCGGAGAACTTGGGGGTCAAGGAGCTGGTGCCGGGCCGCTTGCTCCACCTCGCCGTTCGCCTGGGTAGCGTGCCGCTCCACTTTGTGAACGGGTACGCGCCCAGGCCCGGCGCATTGCAAGCGCGCTTCTTTGAAGAAGTGTCCGCTCTCTTGAGCTCCATCGATAGCGGCGAGTGCATCATCCTCGGGGGAATTTTAACTGCACCCTCGAGGTGGGGGATCGCTCCGGTCCCCAGCGCGGCCAAGCGTCAGTGGAGAAGTTGAGGGGACTGATCAGCTCCCTTAACTTGGTGGACGTCTGGCGGAATCTCCATCCTGACTCCAGCGCCTTCACGTGGAGGTCTGGAGGAGGGGGGTCGCGAATCGACCGCCTCTACATTTCGCAGGCGTACGTCTCCCGCGTTTCGGCGGCCTCCATGCGGCTGGTGCCGTGCTCGGACCACCGCCTGGTGTGGGCGGAGTTCACTCCGCTCCGCACGCGGGCGGGGTCCGCGTACTGGCACTTTAACAACCGGCTGCTGGAGGACGTGCGATTTCGGGACTCGTTCTGTCGATTCTGGGCCGACTGGAGAAGGAAGCAGGGGGGCTTCCCCTCCTTGAGGCTATGGTGGGATGTGGGCAAGACTCACATCCGCGTCTTCTGTCAGGAGTACGTGAAGGGGTCGACCAAGAGGCGGGAAGCCGAGATCGGGCGCCTTGAGAGGGAGGTGCTCGACTTGGAATCCCGCCTCGGTCATGCCGTCGCGGACCCGGCCCTGTGGCAGGCGTACAAAGAGAAGAAGGGCGCGCTGAGGAACCTGCAGCTCATAGGGTCCCGAGGCGCGTACATGAGGTCGCGGATCCAGATCCTGGAAGATTTGGACCGCGCCTCTCCCTTCTTCTACTCGCTGGAAAAATGGCGGGGGGTCCGTAAGCAGCTCGTCGAGCTGCTGGCCGACGACGGATCCTCCATCACGGATCCGGAGGGAATGGGACTCCTGCTCCGGACGTGTTACAGTGCGTTGTTCTCTCCGGATCCATCCAGCGAGGATGCGCGCAGAGTTTTGTGGGAAGACCTGCCGCAGGTCAGCCCGGAGGGCGCCGAAGGATTGGAGGCTCCACTCACGTTGGCGGAGCTGACTGGCGCCCTCCACCAGCTCTCGAGGGGCAAATCCCCAGGGCTGGATGGGTTGACCGTGGAGTTCCTCAGGGCGTTCTGGGACGTTCTGGGGGACGATTACGCGCGGGTCCTGGGGGAAAGCCTGGCGACCGGGGAGATGCCCCTCTCGTGGCGCAGGGCAGTCATCGTCCTGCTGCCGAAGAGGGGCGATCTCCGCCTGCTTAAAAACTGGCGTCCGGTCTCCCTCCTCAGCACGGATTATAAGATCTTTGCCCGGGCTATGTCTACCCGCCAAGGCTCCGTGCTGGCCCACATGATCCACCCCGACCAGTCCTACACGGTCCCGGGCCGGTCCATCCAGGACAACATCCACCTGGTCCGGGACCTGATCCATCTTTCCCAGAGGACTGGTCAGTCGGTCGCCTTTCTCTCCCTCGATCAGGAGAAGGCGTTCGACAGGGTGGATCACGATTACCTTTTCGGGACTCTGTGCGCTTTCGGACTCGGGCCACATTTCGTGGCCCGGGTCCGACTTTTATACGCCGCCGCAGAGTGTCTAGTCAAAGTTAACGGGTCCTTGACGGCGCCCCTTCGATTTGGGAGAGGAGTGCGTCAGGGGTGCCCCATGTCCGGCCAATTGTATACCATCTGCATGGAGCCCTTCCTGTGCCTGCTTCGCAGGAGGTTGACGGGATTGGCTCTGCGCGAGCCGGCCATGCGGGTCGTCCTCTCGGCTTACGCCGACGACGTGCTCCTCGCAATCACAGATCCCGTTGACTTGCGGAGGATGCGCGACTGCCAGCAGACCTTTTCTGCCGCGTCCTCCGCGAGGATCAATTGGGAGAAATGTTCCGGACTCCTGTTTGGTCAGTGGCGGGTGGACTCCCTGCCGGAGGAGATGACACCTTTTGCGTGGAGCACCAAGCACCTCCTCTATCTGGGAGTCCACCTTAGCCCCGCTGAGGAAGCCTGGCCGGCAAACTGGCAGGAGTTGGAGGCGAAAGTCACCGCTCGGCTGGGGCGCTGGACAGGACTGCTCCGAGTGCTTTCCTACAGGGGCCGAGCGTTGGTCATAAACCAACTGGTGGCCTCCATGCTGTGGTACCGGTTGGTCACTTTGGCCCCGCCCCCTGTATTTGCCACCAAGATCCAGAAGAAACTCGTCGATTTCTTCTGGGGCAAGAGGAAACACTGGGTCTCTGCCGCGGTCCTGAGTCTCCCGATCGAGGAGGGCGGTCAGTCGCTGGTGTGCGTCCGCACCCAGGCTGCGACTCTCCGCCTTCGGACCCTGCAGAGATACTTGTACATCGAGCGTCCTCCCAGATGGTGTGCGCTGGCGAAGTATTTTTTTCGCCAGTGTCACTGCCTTCAAGACGACACGCAGCTCCCGGTGGAGTCCGTTAGCCGCGCCTCTCTGAGGGAGTTGCCTGTCTTTTACCGGGATCTTTTCCGAGTCTGGAACATGGTCGCCTCCAGTCAGGGCGCTCCCCCGCCGGCGGAGGAGAGCGCCTCGGCTGTCCGGGCGGCCGACTCCGGGGACGGTCCGGCGGGCGGAGGAGTAGCCGAAACCCCCGGGACGCCCCTCACTGCGGGTGGCGAGGGGGCTCGGGAGTGCGGAGCGATCCCGGCCGAGCTGACCCCCGCTCGGCCGGAACTGCTCATCGGACCCAGGCCCCGAAACCCTCCTCGGGTGCCGGTCCCGCACAACCCGAGCCGCCTCTCGGAAATGCCCTCCATGCCATTCCAATCGGCGCGGAGGGGTTTCCTGTATGGGCTGCTCCTGCACACTCTCCATTTCCTCGCCCTCGTCAGCCAGCCGGACACGCCCTGGCGGTCCGCGTTGCCATCTGGCGGCGAGGGGAATCCCCGATGGAGGTCTCTCTACGCGGGAGTCTTCCCCCTTTACACCGGGGACCTGGGGTGGAGGGTGCTGCACAGAACAGTCCCGTGCAATAGGCTTTTAAGTAGGTTCACGGACTCCCAGGCCAGCTGTACTTTCTGCGGCCTGGACGAGTCCGTGTTCCACATTTATATGGAGTGTGCGAGGTTGCAGCCCCTATTTGAGTATCTGAAGGGGCTGCTCCTCAAATTCTGGCTGCACTTCAGTCCCACGCTCCTGATCTTTGGGCACCCGGTGCGGAGGGGCTTGGGCCGGGAGGAGGATCTCCTCGTCGGTCTGCTCCTGGGCCTGGCCAAGGTGGCAATTCACAGGTCCAGGTTGCGGGCCGTCGGGGGGTCCGTCCTCCCCGATTGCCTGCCCCTCTTCCGCGGTTACATTCGCGCCCGGGTGTCCCTGGAAAAGGAGCATGCGGTGTCCGCCGGTACGTCTGAGGCCTTCCGCGACCGGTGGGCACCGCAGGGACTGGAGTGCATTGTCGAAGCCGAGAATGGCATTTTAATTTGAGTTTTTGTTTATTTATCTGGTTTTAATAAAGTTATTTTTAAAATATAAGTGTGTATATAAAGGGGGCCTGAGGAATAAAGGCCCCCTCGACATAAAAAATATATAAAGGGGGCCTGAGGAATAAAGGCCCCCTCGACATAAAAAATATATAAAAGGGGCCTGGGGTATAAAGGTCACCTTAAAAAAAGGGGAAAAAAATGGGTCAGATACAGAATAAAGCTCCCTCTACACCAAGGTTGTCCAACATACAGCCAGTGGGCCAGAGACTGGCCCGCCAAAGGTTACCATCTGGCCCAAGTATGAGACATTTCCGCTGAAATCTGCCATTGGCTTCTTCCGGCCTGCCAAAACTTTGTGGAAAAAAAAAAAAAAACAAGGTTGGCTGCTGTCTAATTGGAGTGTTGACTGCTGATTGCAGCAACGAGCCTCAGCTGAGAGTGCTGGTGGCAGTTGGAGGTTGTAGAGGTGGAGAGAGGAGCTGGACTGAGCAAGGGAGAGCAGTTACAATCAAGCAGAGGGAAAACTTCAACAACAATCGCCATTAATGTGAAGAAAGAGACATTCTTTTTTGTTGGAAACAAGGCTTTGTCTGGAGGTGGGTGCTGAACACCAGTAATTTACTTTGGACTGATGTGGGAAGAACAAGTGGCCGGAACAACAAGGGGTGGGGCTGCCAATTCAACAGGAATTTGTACTGCTGCAACAAGCACACAGGGAAGCTCCCTCCCCACCCCAATTTCCCAGCCTAGGTCAGCTTAAGCTGCCTGGCTAAACAGACGGAAGGGGATAATAGTGCCTGGGCAGCTTCAGCTGACCCAGGTGAAGACGCCTCCACCAACCAGAAGGCCAGAAGACCGGAAGACCAAGTGCAAAGACTGTTTTAAATGTGCTGTGAGCACCACCTCCAGAAAGCAAGCCATCCCTTACATCCTATCTTTACTTCTCCTCTATTCCCTCAGTCTCTCCCCTAACCTGTTGTTTGTTTGTTTGTTTGTTTTTAATACATATTCAATATTTTCTGCTAATCTCTGATATTTGGTGTGCAAGCCCACAATTCGGGGTGGGTCTAGCTCTTAGACCCATGGCAAGCCCTTCAACACCGGTGGCGGGGCCCTCTACTACCTATGCAGCGGCAGCCTCTCTGGCTGCCCACGTGGCCCCATCACCCTTTAAATTGATAACATCCAGCCATGGGGTGAAAAGATATCCCCACCCCAACATGTCCATTGAGGCCTGCGTAAAGGCAATGGCCGAGCTGGTCGGCCCCTCGGCCATTGTTGCAGCCTCAAAGATGTATGGGAAGGCTGTGTTCGTTTTGAAGACCGCGCGGGTGGTGTCCCTGGCACTGAGTAAAGGGCTCACTGTGGGGGGACCTTCCTGCCGCTGGACCCTCTGGGGGTCATTGCGCAGCGGATAATGCTATCCAACGTCCCGCCCTTCATGCCCAGTGAGCTCCTCCTCCCCCACCTGCACCATCTGGGGGAGGTGAGGTCGGTGATCACCCCAGTCCGGCTTGGTCTTCGGGACCACAGCCTCCAACATGTCTTTTCCTTCCGCCGCCAGTTATTTATGCAGCTGGCACGGGGGAGGTCTCGGAGCGCCAATTTAATATAGAGTTCCAGGGGACGGCCGACAACGTCTTTTGGACCTCGGATGGGGCGCGGTGCCACGGCTGCAAGGGAGTGGGGCATGTTCGTAAGGCTGTATTTTCACGGCCTCTAGCGGGGAGGGGAGTGCCCGTCCGAGTGGAAGGAAGACGCAGAGGAAAATGAAAAATCAAGAGGTGCATCCCCTGGACACATTGAAAAAACCCGAGCCTGAGCTCAGCCCAAAGCCCATTCTCACGGACCCCACCTGTCCCAGGGCTGGGCTCAGGACAGGGTGACTGAAAAAAGGAGGGTGGCGAGGTGAAGGCCTCTGATGACATGGAGGTCTCTGAGCCACTGCGCCCTAGTGGGAAAAAGAGGAGAAGGCACCCCTCCACAGAGGTAACGAGGGGCCCTGAGGCGCCTGTTTCGGGTTCCCAGGTTTCCCCTACCACCACCACCAAGGCTACAAAGTCCGGGCAGGAGCTCCCTATTCCGCAGGAAAGAGGGGAGGGGAAGGCCCCGGTACATGAGGACCTCCTGAAGGCGTAAGTGGGACCCTGCTTGTGGTGGGGGAGCCTGAGGACGCCGCCTATTTGCCACTGCACTGGGTCGGGTGCCCTGAGTGGAGGGCAGGGCGAGGCCCCAAAGGGTCGGCACTCCGAGCCAGAGTCCACCACCAACCAGGAGACACCCGACCCGGTTATATACGAGAATGCTACCCCATCCGCTGGGCCTGTGGGTGCTTGCGGAGCGGGAGATCGCCTCCTCTCTCCACCTCCGGTCTCGGCTCCGGCTGGATTTCCGGAGTCGGGAACCTCCGTCTCCCCTGGACCGCTCATTGGCCTCGGGGTGGAGGTGGAGGGGCGTCCTGAACCAGTTTCCTGGTCCCAACCGCCTCCTCTTCACTATGGACGTCCAATCGCTCTACACCTCCATCCCCCACCAGGATGGTTTGAGGGCTCTCCGCTTCTTCCTGGAACAGAGGCCCAACCAGTCCCCATCCACCACCACCCTCCTCCACCTGGCTGAACTTGTTCTCACATTGAACAACTTCTCCTTCAACTCCACGCACTTCCTTCAAGTAAAAGGTGTCGCCATGGGTACCCGCATGGGTCCTAGTTTTGCCTGTCTTTTTGTGGGATATGTCGAGCATTCTTTGTTCCAGTCCTACTCAGGCCCCCTCCCCCAACTCTTTTTCCGGTACATTGATGACTGTATCGGTGCCGTTTCCTGCTCCCGCCCCGAACTCGAAAACTTTATCAACTTTGCTTCCAATTTCCACCCTTCTCTCACCTTTACATCGTCCATCTCTGACACTTCCCTTCCCTTCCTCGACTTCTCTGTCTCCATCTCTGGGGATAGGTTGTCTACCAATATCCATTATAAGCCCACTGACTCCCACAGCTACCTCGACTACACTTCTTCACACCCTACCTCCTGTAAGGACTCCATTCCATTCTCCCAGTTTCTCCGTCTCCGACGCATCTGCTCTGATGATGCTACCTTCCATGACGGTGCTTCTGATATGACCTCCTTTTTCCTCAACCGAGGATTTCCCCCCACTGTGGTTGACAGGGCCCTCAACCGTGTCCGACCCATTCCCCGCACCTCTACCCTCACCCCTTCCCCTCCCTCCCAGAACCGTGACAGGGTTCCCCTTGTCCTCACTTTTCATCCCACCAGCCTCCATATCCAAAGGATCATCCTCCGCCATTTTCGCCACCTCCAGCGTGATGCCACTACCAGTCGCATCTTCCCCTCCCTTCCCCTGTCAGCATTCCGAAGGGATCGTTCCCTCCGCGACACCCTGGTCCACTCCTCCATTACCCCCACCACCTCGTCCCCGTCCCAGGGCACCTTCCCTTGCAATCGCAGGAGGTGTAATACCTGCCCATTTACCTCCTCTCTCCTCACTATCCCAGGCCCCAAACACTCCTTTCAGGTGAAGCAGCGATTTACTTGTACTTCTTTCAATGTAGTATACTGTATTCGCTGCTCACAGTGTGGTCTCCTCTACATTGGGGAGACCAAGCGCAGACTGGGTGACCGCTTTGCGGAACATCTCCGCTCAGTCCGCAAGCAGGACCCTGAGCTTCCGGTTGCTTGCCATTTCAATACTCCCCCCTGCTCTCATGCTCACATCTCTGTCCTGGGATTGCTGCAGTGTTCCAGTGAACATCAACGCAAGCTCGAGGAACAGCATCTCATCTACCGATTAGGCACACTACAGCCTGCCGGACTGAACATTGAGTTCAATAATTTCAGAGCATGACAGCCCCCCACTTTACTTTCATTTTTAGTCATTTTTAGTTATTTTTTCTTCCTTTTTTTTTTGCATTCCTTTTTACATTTTTTGCATTTATTTCATTTCATCTTAGTTTGTTCAGTTTGCTTACCCACTGTTTTTTTTTCAGGTTGTTTTTCTTCAGGTTTGCACTTGCTGATGTTCTATATTCAGTATATTCACACCTAATCTGTACTAATGCTTTGTCTTTCAAAACACCATTAACATAGAACATAGAACATAGAACATACAGCACAGAACAGGCCCTTCGGCCCACAATGTTGTGCCGATCCTTTGTCCTCTGTCAAGGACAATTTAATCTATACCCCATCATTCTCCTTTATCCATATACCTATCCAAAAGCCTTTTGAACGTCCCTAAAGTTTCTGACTCAACAACTTCCCCGGGCAAGGCATTCCATGCCTCGACCACTCTCTGGGTAAAGAACCTTCCCCTGACATCCCCCTTATATCTCCCACCCTTCACCTTAAATTTATGACCCCTTGTAACGCTTTGCTCCACCCGGGGAAAAAGTTTCTGACTGTCTACCCTATCTATTCCCCTGATCATCTTATAAACCTCTATCATGTCACCCCTCATCCTTCTCCTTTCTAATGAGAAGAGGCCTAGAATGTTCAGCCTTTCCTCGTAAGACTTATTCTCCATTCCAGGCAACATCCTGGTAAATCTCCTCTGCACCCTCTCCAAGGCTTCCACATCCTTCCTAAAATGAGGCGACCAGAACTGCACACAGTACTCCAAATGAGGCCTTACCAAGGTCCTGTACAGCTGCATCATCACCTCACGGCTCTTAAATTCAATCCCTCTGCTAATGAACGCTAACACCCCATATGCCTTCTTCACAGCCCTATCCACTTGAGTTGCAACTTTCAATGATCTATGCACATAGACCCCAAGGTCTCTCTGCTCCTCCACATGCCCAAGAACCCTACCGTTAACCCAGTATTTTGCATTCATGTTTGTCCTTCCAAAATGGACGACCTCACACTTTTCAGGGTTAAACTCCATCTGCCACTTTTCAGCCCAGCACTGCAACCTATCCAAGTCCCTTTGCAGACGACAATAGCCCTCCTCGGTATCCACAACTCCACCAACCTTTGTATCATCTGCAAATTTACTGACCCACCCTTCGACTTCCTCATCCAAGTCGTTAATAAAAATCACAAACAGGAGAGGACCCAGAACTGATCCCTGCGGCACGCCACTGGTAACTGGGCTCCAGGCTGAGTATTTACCATCTAAGACCACTCTCTGCCTTCTATCAGTTAGCCAATTCTTAATCCAACTGGCCACATTCCCCACTATCCCATGCCTCCTGACTTTCTCCATAAGTCTACCATGGGGGACCTTATCAAATGCCTTACTAAAATCCATGTACACCACATCCACTGGTTTACCCTCATCCACTTGCTTGGTCACCTGCTCAAAGAATTCAATCAGGCTTGTGAGGCAAGACCTACCCCTCACAAAACCGTGCTGACTGTCCCGAATCAAGCAGTGTCTTTCCAGATGCTCAGAAATCCTATCCCTCAGCAGCTTTTCCATCAACTTGCCTACCACCGAAGTAAGACTAACTGGCCTGTAATTCCCAGGGTTGTTCCTATTCCCTTTCTTGAACAGGGGCACAACATTTGCCACCCTCCAATCACCTGGTACCACCCCCGTCAGCAGAGAAGATGAAAAGATCATTGCCAGCGGCTCTGCAATTTCATCCCTTGCTTCCCATAACATCCTTGGATATACCCCGTCAGGCCCGGGAGACTTGTCTATCTTCAAGTTATTCAAAAACCCCAACACATCTTCCCTCCTAACGAGCACTTCCTCGAGCTTACCAGTCTGCTTCCCACCGTCCTCTTCAGTAATACACCCCTTCTCATTCGTAAATACCGAAGAGAAGTACTCATTCAAAACCTCACTTATCTCTTCCGGCTCAACACACAGTCTCCCGCTATTGTCCTTGACCGGACCTACGGTCCCCTTAGTCATCCTCATATTTCTGACATACGCGTAAAAGGCCTTGGGGTTTTCTTTTATCCTACCCGCCAAGCATTTTTCATGCCCTCTCTTAGCTCTCCTAATCCCTTTCTTCAGATCCTTCCTGGCCATCTTGTATCCCTCCAGAGCTATGCCTGTGCCCTTTTTCCTCAACTTTATATACGCATCCTTCTTCTTCCTAACAAGACTCTCAACCTCTCTTGTCAACCACGGTTCCCTCACATGACCATCCCTTCCCTGTCTGACAGGGACATGCTTATCAATGGCCCCTACTATCTGCTCCTTGAAAAAGTTCCACATTTCGACCGTGCCCTTCCCTGCCAGCATATGCTCCCAACTTATGCTCCTCAGTTCCTGCCTGACAGCATCATATCTACCCTTCCCCCAATTGTAAACCTTGCCCTGTTGCACATACCTATCCCTCTCCATTACCACAGTGAATGCTACAGAATTGTGATCACTATCTCCAAAGTGCTCGCCCACCAACAGCTCTATCACTTGCCCTGGTTCATTACCTAGTACCAAATCCAATATTGCCTCCCCTCTGGTCGGGCAGTCTACATACTGAGTCAGAAAAGCTTCCTGGACATACTGCACAAACACTACCCCATCCAAACTATTCGATCTAAAGAGTTGCCAATCAATATTTGGGAAGTTGAAATCCCCCATAATTACTACCCTGTGACTTCTGCTCCTTTCCAAAATCTGTTTCCCAATCTGCTCTTCCACCTCCCTGCTGCTATTGGGGGGCCTATAGAAAACTCCCATCAAGGTGACTGCTCCTTTCCTGTTCCTGACCTCAACCCACAGTGCCTCAGTCGGCAGATCCTCCTCGAAAATTCTTTCAGCAGTTGTTACACTATTTCTAACTAACAATGCCACCCCCCCACCTCTTTTACCACCATTCCTAATCTTATGAAAACATCTATAACCAGGTACCTCCAAAAACCATTCCTCCCCCTCACCTATCCACGTTTCAGTGATGGCCACAACATCGTAGTCCCAAGTGCCCATCCACGCCTTCAATTCACTCACCTTATTCCTGATGCTTCTTGCGTTGAAGTATACGCACTTTAACCCTTCTCCGTGCCCATCTGTCCTCTGTGACAGTGCTACCTTCCCCAATACCTCACTACACTCTTTGTCTTTCTGAGTGGACCCACTGGTCCCTGGATTACAAGTCCGGTTCCCATCCCCCTCCCAAACTAGTTTAAACCCTCCCGAACAGTACTAGCAAACCTCCCTCCCAGGATATTGGTGCCCCTCTGGTTCAGATGCAGCCCGTCCTGTTTGAACAGGTCCCATCTTCCCCAGAATGCAGTCCAATTATCCAAGAACTGGAAGCCCTCCCTCCTACACCATTCCTGCAGCCACGTGTTCAGCTGTGCTCTCTCCCTATTCCTAGCCTCACTATCACGTGGCGCCGGCAACAAACCAGAGATAACAACTCTGTCCGTCCGAGCTTTCAGCTTCCAGCCTAACTCCCTAAACTCACTTCTAACATCTGTGCCACCCTTCCTTCCTACGTCGTTGGTGCCAATGTGCACCACGACCTCTGGCTGCTCCCCCTCCCCTTTAAGGATCCTGAAGACGCGATCACAAACATCACGGACCCTGGCACCAGGGAGGCAACAAACCATCCGTGCGTCTCGCCTGCGCCCACAGAACCGCCTGTCCGTACTCCTCACCATCGAGTCCCCGATGACTAGTGCTCTCCCATTCTCTCTCCTTCCCTTCTGAGCCACAGTGCAGGACCCCGTGCCAGAGGCCCGGTCACTGCAGCCTGCCCCCGATAGGCCGTCCCCCCCAACAGTATCTAAAACTGTATACTTGTTGTTGAGGGGAACGACCACAGGAGATCCCTGCACTGACCTCTTCCCACCTCTAACTGTTACCCAGCTGCCTTTGATTTGTGGAGTAACGACCTCCGTGTAGCTTCTATCTATCAACCCCTCAGCTTCCCGAATGATCCTCAGTTCATCCAGCTCCAGCTCCAATTCCCTAACACGGTCTGATAGGAGCTGGAGACGGATGCACTTCCAGCAGGTGAAGTCGGCAGGGTCACCGGAGGTTTCCCCCACCTCGAACATTCTGCAGGAGGAGCAATACACTACACTGGCTGCCATTTCTTTTATTCAATTACCCCTTAGTTAAGTACAACTCTAGATATTAACAAAAACAGTAAATAGCTTACCTGCTCAGTCCTTTTTGGTTAGAGGAGGAGGGTAAAAAGGGTCTTATTATTAGGTTAGAGGAGGAGGATGGGTGGGAGACACTACATGTGTAGGGGCTCGGGTTTACTCAGCTCCGCACCTTTAAGGAAAATACCTACCCAGGAGTCCTCGCTGCCGACCAGCTTCCGGTTCCTCCGGCGCCAAAGACAAGGAAAACAGTAAGTAAAACAGTAAGTACTTACTTTTAAAACACAGCTCCTGATGCCTTCACTCACCCACCGAAGAGTCGCTACCTTCTCCTGCTGCTCCGCCGGGAAATAACATATTGTTTGCCTTTGCTCCGTGACCTTTTGGTCAGCTATGTGGCCTGGTCCAATCTGCACCTTCTCCTTTGTTATCTCTTGCCCAACCCCCACCTCACTTGTTTATAATCTGTGACTTTTCTAATATTTGTCAGTTCCGAAGAAGGGTCACTGACCCGAAACGTGAACTCTGCTTCTCTTTCCACAGATGCTGCCAGACCTGCTGAGTGAATCCAGCATTTCTTGTTTTTGTTTCAGATTTCCAGCATCCGCAGTATTTTGCTTTTATGCTCCGACTTTTATAAGCCGCCGCAGAGTGCCTAGTCAAGGTTAACGGGTCCTTGACGGCGCCCCTTCGCTTTGGGAGCGGAGTGCGTCAGGGATGCCCCATGTCCGGCCAATTGTACACCATCTGTGTGGAGCCCTTCCTGTGCCTAGTTCGCAGGAGGTTGAGGGGATTGGCTCTGCGTGAGCTGGCCATGTGGTTTGTCCTCTCGGCTTACGCCGACAACGTGATCCTCGTGGTCACGGATCCTGTTGACTTGTGCAGGATGCGCGACTGCCAGCAGACCTTTTCTGCAGCATCCTCTGCGAGGATCAATTGGGAGAAATGTTCCATTCTCCTGGTGGTTCAGTGGCGGGTGGACTCCCTGCCGGAGGAGATGACACCTTTTGTGTGGAGCACCACGCACCTCCCCTATCTGGAAGTCCACCTTCGCCCTGCTGAGGAAGCCAGGCTGGCAAACTGGCAGAAGTTGGAGGCGAAAGTCACCACTCAGCTGGGGCCCTGGACAGGACTGCTCCGAGTGCTTTCCGACAGGGGCCGAGCGCTGTTGATAAACCAACCTGTGGACTCCATGCTGTGGTACCGGTTGGTCACTGTGGCCCCGCCCACTGCATTAGCAACCAAGATCCAGAAGAAACTCGTCGATTTCTTCTGGGGCAACAGGAAACACTGGGTCTCTGCCGCGGTCCTGAGTCTCCCGATCGAGGAGGGCAGCCAGTCGCTGATGTGCGTCCGCACCCAGGCTGCGACTCTCCGCCTTCGGACCCTGCAGAGATACCTGGACGTCGAGCGTCCTCCCAGATGATGGTTGCTGGTGACATATTTTTTCCGCCAGTGTCACTGCCTTCAAGATGACACGCAGCTCCCAGTGGAGTCCATTAGCCGCGCCTCTCTGAGGGAGATGCCTGTCTTTTACCGGGATCTAATCCGATTCCAGAACATGGTCACCTCCAGTCAAGGTGCTCCCCCGCCGACTGAGGAGAGCGCCTCGGCTGTCCGGGCAGCCTACTCCAGTGCCGGACCAGTGTGTAGAGGAGTAGCCGAAGCCCCTGGGATGCCCTTCACTGTGGGTGGCGATGGGGCTCGGGAGAGTGGAGCGCTCCCGGCCGAGCTGAACTCCGCTCGGCCGGAACTGCTCATTGGACCCAGGCCCCGAAACCCTCCTCGTGAGCCGGGGCCGCACAACACGAGCTGCCTCTCGGAAATGCCTTCCATGCCATTCCAGTCGGCGCGGAGGGGTTTCTTGCATGGGCTGCTCCTTCACACTCTCCACTTCCTCGCCTTTGTCAGCCGGCCGGACATGCCCTTGAAGCTGAAGACTCGAATAGGATTAGAATAACTAACCGATAGAGTAATGTTAGCTAAGGTCAAACTAGAACAGAAGAGACTAGAATTGGAAATCCAGAGAGAACGAGAAAGAGCAGAGTGAGTGTCAAGAAAGGGAAAACGTAAGAGTGTTCCAGAAGGAGAAGGAGGAAAGGGAGTTAAGGTGGCTCAATCAACTAGAGGAAGACCCAGTACACCCAGTGAAGGCACAGCTAGTGAGGGAGCTGCCCATAGCTCAGGACCATGTGCTGAGTTCTTAAAGTTACCCCAGTTCATTCTAAAGTTCAATGAGGAGGATGTGGCAGAATTTTTCATCACTTTCGAAAAACTTGCAAAGCAGCTGAAATGGCGGCAGAGAGCTGGACACTGTTTTTATAAAGCAAAGTAACAGGAAAAGCCCATGAGGTTTATTCACTGTTACCCGATGAAAGATCATCAGATTATGAAATGAATAAAAGTGCTATCCAGGGCGCATATGAGATAGTATCAGAAGCGTACTAACAAAAATTCGGAACACTACGAAAGTAGCCTGAGCGAACTTACCTCCAGTTTGAAAGAGTTAAGCAGCTTCGGAACATAGGAGCAAGAGTAGGCCATTCAGCCCATCTAGTCTGCCCCACCATTCAAAACGATCACGGGTTATCATCTATTTCAATTCCTTTTTGCCACACTATCCCCATATCCCTTTATGTCATTTGTATTTAGAAATCTGTCAATCTCTGCTTCAAACATACTGAATGACTGAGCTTCCACAGCCCTCTGGGGTAGAGAATTCCAAAGATTCACATTTTCAATTCAAAATTCTAGAGAATCCAGGCCCAGTTTTCCCAATCTCTTCATAAGACAGTCCTGCCATCCCAGGAACAAGTCTAGTGAATCTTCGTTGCACTCCCCCTATGGCAATAATATACTTCCAAAAGTAAGGGGAGCAAAGCTGCACACAGTACTCCAGGTGTGGTCTCACAAGGTTCCATACAATTGAAGCAAGACTTCACCACTCCTGTACTCAAATTCTCTTGTGATAAAGGCTAACATACCATTAGCCTTCTTAAGTGCTTGCTGTCCCTGCATGTCAGCTTTCAGTGATTTATTGACAAGGACACCCAGATCCCTTTGTACATCTACACTTTCTAATTTCTTACCATTCAAGAAATACCCTGCACATCTATTCCACCTTCCAAAGTGGATAACCTCATATTTTCCACATTATATTCCATCTGCCACGTTCTTGCCCTCCCACGAAGACTGTCCAAATGCCCTTGAAGCCACTTTGCACCTTCCTCACAGCACGTACATTCCCACATCTTTTTGTATCATCTGCAAATTTGGGAATATTACTCTGGTCCCCACATCTAAATCAATGATACATATTGTGAACAGATGGGGCCCAAGTACCTACCCAAATATTTCCTTTTTACTTACCCACTGGTCACAGCCTGCCAAAGCGGGAATAACCCATTTATTCCTACTCTCTGTTTTATGCTTGTTAACCAATCCTTAATCTATGCCAGTATATTATGTCCTATCCCATGTGCTTTAATTTTACTAACCAACCTCCTGTGGGGGACTTTATCAAAAATCCATCTGAAAATCCAAATATACTACATCCACCGACTCCACTTTATCAATTCTGTTACTAATATCCTCAAAAAACTCCAACAGGTTCATCAAACATGATTTCCCTTTCATAAATCCATGTTGACTATGCCCAATCAGATCATCTTTATCCAATTATCCATTTATCACATCCTTTATGATAGATTCTACCATTTTCTCTCTCCCGCCCTTCTTAAATCGTGGGGTGACATTTGCGACCTTCCAATATGCTGGAACCGTTCCAGAAGGTGATCACCCATGCACCCACTGTCTCCATAGCTCCCTCTGTCAACACTCTGGAATTTAGAATATCAGGTCCTGGGGACTTATCAACCTTCAACCCCATTAATTTCTCCAACACAAACGTCTTGCTAATATTAATTTGCTTCACTTCCTCATTCCCCCTAGTCCCTTGGATCTCTAATTCTGGGAGATTTCTTGTATCTTTCTCAGTGAAGACAGACACAAAGTGATCATTTAGCATCTCTGCGATTTCTCGATTCCCCATTATAAATTGCCCTGACTCTGCCTGTAACGGACACATACATGTCTTACCCAAATGTTTCCTTTTTACGTAACTATAGAAGATTTTACAGTCCGCTTTTATGTTTGCCTCTGACTAGTAGATACGGAAAATCGGGCTACAGCCCACATATGTAACCCTCAGAGTGGTGATCCTTGTCGAGGTGTTCAAAAACTCGCTCCCTCTCCCATTAAAACCCACACAGGGAAAAAAAGGTTCAAAGAGCCAGGAAGGTTGCAATTCTGGATGATGATTTTTTTCCATGTACACAAGGCCTGAACACCAAAGGGAATGCATTCCCTAGTCACCCCAAAGACCCGGGAATAAAAGGTGGGAGGGTGATAAGAGCCTGAGCAGCCACGGGCAAGGAGGAAAATCTGGACATCCAGGGGTCCACGCTCAGGCCAATAGGACGGTACTGAGAGCAGGAGTAATGACCAATGATCTGTGTGTTTCCAATGCAGTAAGGCAGATCACCATCGTGTTGAATGCTGTAAGTGATGGGGAAAACCTGTAGGATTACTCAGGGTCCACCAGAGCAGTGCAGGAAAACGGGCCCTGATGGAAAGCACAGCAGGTCAGGCTGTGCCTTTAACTGTAACAGTCAGAAATAGTAACCCGATCACAGAGAGTGGGGAAAACTTAACAAAATCCTCGAGCGTTACTAGGATTTTGAATCCCAGGGAAAAGTGATCCCATACCCCTTCAGTGAGGTAAGCAAACCCTAGTCATACTCAGGGATAAAGGGGCCACCCAATCCCTTCTGCTGGGAAAAGGCATGACCTTTCTCCGAGAGTGCAGTGAATGCAGGAGTGTTAGCGAATGGTATCGGAAGACAGTATATGTCCATACCTTTATATTGGGTGCACTTGGGGTGCGACCTATTTTCAGGACCTGTAGCCATGGGGACCTGCTCCTGGGTATTGATCTGGCAGGGAAAAGGTGGCAGCTTCCGCAAAAGTTCTGGAGAGACCACAAGAGATCAGGGACACAGAGCAGTTACAGGAGAAGGTCCCCGGCATTCTCCCTGATTCTGTGGTGACTCGGTCCATGGCTAAACAACCCCCATCAGAGGCGGCTGAACTGACACTGGAGACGATGACCCTACTGTCTGGCTGTCTGAAAACTTCTTTGGGAAGGTAGAGAACACAAAGGATGTGTTAAACAGATCTTCCTTAGTTGAGGCTCAACAACTCGACCCAGTGTTAAAATATAGCACAGACCGTCCAAACCAAAACTGAAGTGGAGGGAGTTGCAGAGTGCTACTATTTAAAGAATGCGGTGCTGGTGAGGAAGTGGAGACCTCCTCACAGACCTGCGGATGAAGAGTGGACAGTGCTTCACCAGATAGTGGTGCCGCTGAGGTCCCTTAAAGAAATATTAATGGCCCACGAACCTCCAATGACTGGACATGTTGATGTATGAAAATTTAAAGTCCACATAAGACAGCATTTTGACTGAACACAACTGCACAAAGATGTGGTGGAGTTCTGTAAAACTGGTCACACCTGCCATGTTGTGGGGAGGCTCCAACCTGCAATAATACCTTCACCCTAATACCCATACCAGAATTTGTGGAACCCTTCAGCAGAATGCTGGTGGATTATGTGGGACACCTGCTGAAAACAAAACGGGATTACCAGTATCTTCTCACCATTATGGATGTGGTGACCCGATTCCCAGAAGCCATTCCCCCGAAGAACTATCTCTGCCAAGGTAGTGGTGGAGGGGCTAACCCGTTATGGGCTGCCTGCTGAGATTCAGATGGATCAGGGCACACATTTTAAGTCCAGTATTTTTGAAAAGGTCATGGGTATTCTAGACATAACCCAGCTAAAGTCTACCACCCACAGTCACAAGGAGATTTGGAGCAGTACCACCAGACCCTAAAGACAATGATCAGTCCATACTGCTATGAGTAACCCCATGGCTGGGACAAAGGGATGGCATTTCACCTGTTGGTTACCAGGAACATATCTATTGAGTCCACTGACTTTAGTCTCTTTGAATTAGCTTATGGACACGAGGTGAGAGTTCCTCTTAAACTAATCAAGGAGAAGTTTTTGGGACACAGGGAAGAGTCTTCCATGTTAGACTACATCTCCATGCTCTGGGAGCGGCTCATGAGAGCCTGTGTAATGGCTCAGGAACACCTAAGGACCTCCCAGGCAGCTATGAAAATGTAATCAGGCAAAATTCCAAGGTCAGAACATTTCATCCCAGCGATCATGTATTGTTACTATTCCCACTGCAGGGTGAATCCCTGAAATCCCAGTCCAGAGTTCCATATCGAGTTGCAAAAGGAACAGCCAGGTAAATTATTTAAATGACACCCCAGACCAAAGGCAAAAAACAAAGGCTGTGGAGGGGACAGACAAGTATAGATCTGGCAGACTGTCAGGAGGGAAGGATTGAAAAGGACAGTGAGGACAGGTTAGAGGAGGGCCAGGAGGATTCCCAACTGGAATCCCCTACTCTCCGATTAGCCAACCCTGAAATGTTAGATAAATTAGACCACACACTCTCCTTCTTAAATGCAGGTCAATGAGGCAACCTAAAACGTCTGCTAACAACATTTACAGAAACATGCAATGACAAAAGAAAGTTCCCAAAAAGGCAAGCCAATAGTGAGGGAGATGCGTCACCGAGTCGAGGTGTCGCAGGAGAGTGCAGTGAAAGATGGACAGCCACCTGCGAGCCATAAAATCCCAGAGGACATGGTGCTGGTTAGAAAAATGAGTGTCCCCGTAGTAGGGGGAAAAGGGAAGGGAAAATACCCTAAAGTAAACAGCACTTGTGTACCTCACCAGAAAGCTAAAAGTAAGGTCAGTGTGGATCTACCCACTGATGAACCCAATGATCAGGTCCCAAAGCCAAATCTCATCAAACCCAACAATTTCAAAGCCGAACTCAGCAAGAACAATGGCCCAGAGGAAATCTCAGACACCTCACAGGGGCTAAAAAAAAAAACAATTTATTACACACTGTCGGTTTAGGGAGAAAGATTATCAAGATGAATGAACCTGAATGTTTGAAGCTTCATTGCAGGAGAGAAAAAAAGATACAATGGAATCGCTGATGCAATGTCCAGGGTCAAACCCGACAAATAACCATCCCAGTCAAAACACCAAAACATTAAATCAGTGCAACTTTAACAGACAATGTCAGCTTCAGTAATTCTAAGATTAATATGTCAGTTTGGGAAGTGATTATTGAGAATGAATGTGTGCTTTCTTCTTTTTATTCCCACAATTCTGCAATGAAATGTTCTTGTTATCAGATTTTTTCCACGTGTGCTGTGGCGGTGTCAAGATAACACAATATGCCAAATTATGAAATTTAATTCATAGTTTGGAAACTTACAGTAAACCTTTAATAGAAAAAAAATCTTGCCGTTATCCTTGAAAAAACTGGCAGCCAAGATGGCCACCGCAATTGGCATCTGACACACCTTTTCACATTCTAAAGCCTACAACAGGAGACAGATGTCTGATGAGCCTGGACCCAAATCATTGGCTTGCTCCAGTGATTGAATTACCTGAGATTATATTCATTAACACGGCATACAAGGCCATCCTGACACATTGACTTTGAAAGAGCAAACTCCTCCGAGAGTAAATACTGGTATCATGAGCCCTGGGGACATAGAAGGTCCTAACCTTGAATCTCATTGGAACAGTCCAGCGAATACACTGAGTCAGACTGGAGACTGTCTATCCCTGCGAAAGCTGAGAGTTTTCCCTGGACAAAAACAGACAAGTCAGTGATTCAAAATGTGCTGAAGCAGAAGGGCTGTGTTCCCCCACACCCCTCCATTTCTCTCCATCTCCCTGTCCACATAACATCACAAATTTGAAAACCACATGCGACTCTGGGCCCTCCAAGCCGACAGATTGCTACAGACAGAGTAACCAGGGGAAGAAAGCCACCTACAAGTGTACCTCAAAGAATTCCCAGAGCCATGTGGACCAGCCACAAACTGCACATTGAGCAGAAAAAGACTTCAAGGGTACAACTTCTGCAGGAAGACCAAGGAATGGTCAAACCTCACAGAATGAGTTTTTAAAAAAATATTTATTCTGGACTCCAAACCAACCACAAATTTACTTCTTACTCTGTAATCTATTTCTGTGTGATTCGTGTGAGAGTGTGCGCATAAATGTGTTCTATTGATTTTAATGATTTTATTTAGATCGGGTTTATATTGTTAAGTATAATAAACGCACCTCTTTCATGTTTAAACTCAAGAGAACCTGTCCAATCGATTTCTTCATCATACGAAAGGTAAAATGTAAAACACTCTCTGAGACGTTAAGCATATTCATTGTTTATAAAGGACAAACATTGTTGTGGTCAAATAAAGACGAGCGACTTTGACCCCTCCTCACCTGGACATAACAATTGGCAAGGTTGGGGATGGAGAGAATATGGGGATGAACTCAGCTCAGCATTAAATAGATACCAGAGGTTGTAAACTTCCTGGTTCCACCTCAGGCAATGGCCAGCGAGGGGGATGCAGATCATGGACAGGGAATGGAGTTTGTGACAGAAACTGAAGATAATGGTTTCAGTCTTCTCACGATTTAAATGACAAGAACACTAAATCAGTGAAATATGGTTTATGAATCCAATAGTTGGATACAGTGACTTACCAGGGACACCAATAATAGCGAGGATGGGATAGTAAATAAATTGAATCATCTTCAGAGCATAATAAATCCGCTGTTCTAATGTTATCCAATAAAAATCTGCTGTAACCAGGCCAAACCAATCGGATAAACTCCTGTCCATTGTTGTAACATTCCAATCTATTGTTCTCAGATTCTGACACATTGTTGTAACATTCCAATGTATTGTTCAGATTCTGATCTATCCTCTCCCTCTCTCTGCAGCCGCTGATCTCTGTTAGTGCCGGGGTTGATGCGCCCACTGACACGATAGGATAACACATTGAAAGGAGTCCCTTCTTAATAGAAGAGGGAAACCCTCCAGTAACACCATTAGGGTCCATGGAGACTGACATTAATTACAGTCACTGAACAAACAGGTTCATTTAACACCTTTCAATCCAACATATTTTGTATCGCTGTAAAGTAGAACATTTATCCAGTCTGGATGGGATGTATGATAGTTACTGAGGGAAGGTATGGTGAAAATAACAGAGGCACTGGACAGAATATTTCAATCCTCCTTGGATATGGGATTGATGCCAGAGGACTGCAGGGTAAATGTTACACTGTTTAAAAAAGTAGACGCTGGATAAACCCTGTAACTATCAGTCTCACGTTGGTGGTTGGAATATTCTAGAGGTCACAACCCAGCACAAACATATATCTTGCTTGTAAAAACATGGGTTAATAAATGACAAGTAGCATGGATAGGTTAATGGAAAATCATTTCTGATAATCTTGATCGAGTTCGTTAAGGACATAACTGTGAGTGTTACTGAGGATAGCTTGTTTCATGTAATATAATCATAAAAAGTTTAAGACACAGAAAGAGGCCACTTGGCCCATTGTGTCTGTGCTTGCCGATACATGATCCACCTATTCTAATCCCACCTTCCAGCATTTGATCCATAGCCCTAAAGATTATGGCACTTGAGTTGAACATCCAGACTCCTTTTCAATGAGTGCAGGTATTCTGCCTCAACTATCCTTACAGGCAGTAAGTTCTAGACCTTCACTAAAAACAGGGGACCCAGGACTGAACCCATTGGAATGCCAATGGAAGCAGTCCTCCAGTCAGTAAAATGCCCGTCAACAATTACACTTTCATAAAAACAAGAAATGCTGGAAATACTCAGCAGGTCTGGCAGCATCTGTGGAGAGAGAAGCAGAGTTAGCGTTACAGGTCACTGACCTGAAACATTATCCCTGCTTCTCCCTCCACATATGCTGCCAGACCTGCTGCGTATTTCCAGCATTTCTTGTTTTTACTTCAGATTTCCAGCATCTGCAGTATTTTGCTTTTATTATAACAATTACCCTTTGTTTCCTGCCACTGAGCCAATTTTGTATTTTTGGGTGAACAGGTTTTTCCTCAACTCCCCGCTAATCCTTCTACCAAGCACTTTAAGTCACTGCCCCCTAGTCACTGATCTCTGTGCTAAGGTGAATAGACTACTTCACCTCCACTCTATCCAGACCCCACAAAATTATGCCCATTTCAATCAGATCTCCCCTCACCTCCTCTGTTCCAAGTAGAACAACCCCAGCCTATCTAATCTTTCTTAATAGCTGCATTTTTCCAGTCCAGGCAACATCCTCGTAAATCTCCTCCATACCCTCTCTAGTGAAATTGCATCCTTTGTCAATGAGGTGACCAAAACTGCACACAGTACTCAGGTTGTGAACTAACCAATGATTTATACAGTTCCAGCATAACCTCCATGCTCTTGTATTCTATACCTCAGCTAATAAAGGGAAGGATTCCATATGCCTTCTTAACCACCTTATCGACCTGACCTGCTACCTTCAGGGATCAGTGGACATTGACTCCAAGGTCCCTCACTTCCTCTACACTTCTCAGTATTTTCCTATTAATCGTCTATCCCTTTGCCTTGTTTGACCTCCTCAATTGCATCACCTTACACTTGTCCAGGTTGAATTCCATTTGACACTTTTCTGTCATCAATATCTTCCTGCAGCCTACAGCTATCCTCCTCGCTACCTACCGCACGACCAATCTGTGTACCATCTGCACACATCTTGATCATGCCCCCTACATTTACGTTCAAATCGTTAATATATACTACAAAAAACCAGGCGACCCAGTACTGAGCCCTGTGGAACGCCACTGGAAACAGGCCTCAAGTCAGTGAAACACCCATCAACAATCATCCTTTGTTTCCTGTCACTGAGCCAATTTTGCATCCAACTTGCTGAATTTCCCTGGATTCCATGGGATTTTATTTTTTTAACTAGTACGCCACATGGGACCTTGACAAAAGCCTTGTCAAAATCCATGCAGACTATATCAACTGCACTACCCTCATCTATCGTCCTTGCTACTTCTTCGAAAAATTCAATCAATTTGGTCAAACAATATCTTCCCTTATCAAATCCAAGCTCACTATCCGTGATTAACCTGTGCTGTTCTACTTGACACTTTATCCTGTCTTTCAGAATAGATTCCAATAATGTGCCCACTACTGAGGTTAGACTGACTGGCCTGCAATTATTCGGTCTATCCTTTGCTCCTTTTTTAAAGAGGTACAATGTTAACAGTTCACCAATCCTCTGGCACTACACCTGTATCCAGTGATGACAGGAAAATGATGGTCAGACCCTCTGCTATTTCCACTCTCACCTCTTTTGACAGCCTAGGATACATTTCAACCGGCCATGGTGATGGATCAACTTTCCAGGATGCTAATCCCATTAATACTTCCTCTCTCCCTATGTATATCACATCCAATAATTCACTCTCCTCCTCCTTAACCACAATATCTGCATCGTGCCCCCCTTTTGTGAAGAAAGATACAAAGTATTCATGAAGAACCATACCAACATGTTCCGCCCCTACTCGTGTATATCCATTTATTTATATAGAATTTCAAAAGACCTGTGAACAAATGACATTTCATAGACTTGTTATGAGAAACGGAAGATATGGATTAATGTGACAGTGATGGTGTGGATATGACAGTGACTCAGGGACAGAAAGCAGAGAGAAGTGGAGAACAGTCATTGTTCTGACTGGAGGTGGAGGGGAGTATACAGTATTGGTTCTCAGGGTTCGATTCACTCCGCGTGATATCAAGAAACGACTGAAGGCACTGGATACTGCATAGGGTATGGGCCCTGCCAATATTCCGGAAATAGTACTGAAGACCTGTGCTCCAGAACTTGCCGCGCCCCTAGCCAAGCTGTTCCAGTACAGCTACAACACTGGCATCAACCTGGCAATGTGGAAAATTGCCCAGGTATGTCCTGTAGACAAAAAGCAGGACACGTCCAACCCGGCCAATTGCCGCCCCATCAGCCTACTGTCAATCATCAGTAAAGTGATGGAAGGTGTCACCGACAGTGCTATCAAACAGCACTTGCTTAGCAATAACCTGCTCAGTGACGCTCAGTTTAGGTTCCGCTACAGCCACTCAGCTCTTGATCTCATTGCCTCATTATCTCAAACACTCAGTTGGCTGGAGTCATACCGAGTGCAAAGGAGGATGGTTGTGGTTGTTGGAGGTCAATCATCTGAGCTCCAGGACATCACTGCAGGAGTTCCTCAGGGTAGTGTCCAAGACCCAATCATCTTCTGCTGCTTCATCAATGACCTACCTTCAATAATAAGGTCAGAAGTGGGGATGTTCGCTGATGGTTGCACAATGTTCAGCACCATTCCTGACTCCTCAGATACTGAAGCAGTCTGTGCAGAAATGCAGCAAGACCTGGACAATATCCAGGCTTGGGCTGATAAGTGGCAAGTAACATTCGTGCCACACAAGTCCCAGGCAATGACCATCTCCAACAAGAGAGAATCTAACCATCTCCCCTTGATATTCAATGGCATTACCATCGCTAAATCCCCCACTATCAACAGTCTAGGGGCTACCATTGACCAGAAACTGAACTGGAGTAGCCATATAAATACCGAGGCTACAAGAGCATGTCAGAGGCTCGGAATCCAGAGGCGAGTAACTCACCTCCTGATTCTCCAAAGCCTGTCCACCATCTACAAGGCACAAGTGAGGGGTGTGGTGGAATACTCTCCACTCGCCTGAATGGGTGCAGCTCCAACAACACTCAAGGAGCTCGACACCATCCAGGACAAAGCAGCCCGCTTGATTGCCACCCCATCTACAAACATTCACTCCCTTCACCACAGACGTACAGTAGCAGAAGTGTGTACCATCTACAAGATGCACTGCAGCAATGCACCAAAGCTCCTTAGACAGCACCTTCCAAATCCGCCACCTCTACCAACTAGAAGGACAAGGGCAGCAAATACATGGTAAAATCACCACCTTCAAGTTCCCTTTCAAGTCACACACCATCCTGACTTGTAACTATATCGCCCTTCCTTCACTGTCGCTGGGTCAAAATCCCTTCCTAACAGCACTGTGGGTCTACCTACTCCAAATGGACTGTAGCGGTTGAAGAAGGCAGCTCACCACCACCTTCTCTAGGGCAACAAGGGCAATAAATGCTGGCCAAGCCAGTGACGCCCAAATCCCATGAATGAATTAAAAAAAGAGCCAGTGTGTGGGACTAACGGGAAGATCTTCAAAAGGGCCAGCACTGACATGTTGGACCAAATGGCCTTCTTCAGTGCAATGCTATTCTGTGTTTCTATGATAGTCCTTGCCTGTACTTTCCTAATATTCCTATCCTTTAAACAGGCGTTTGATAAAGTACCACATAACAGCCGTGTTACCAAATTAGAAACACATAGGATTAAAGGACCAATGTCAGCCGTGGCTCAGTTTGTAGCACTCTCCCCTTTCAGTCACAAGCTTCTAGGATCAAGTGTCACTGCAGGACTTGATCACAAGAATCAATGCTGACACTGCAGTGACATTACTGAGGGAGTATTGCTCTGTCAGATGTGCCGTCTATCGAATGAAACATTGAACAAACATTTGCCCTCCCAGGTGGATGTTAAAGATCTGATCATTATCACATTGCCGCTTGTGGGATCTTGCTGTGCGGAAATCTTCTGCCATCTTTCCTACATCACAATAGTGACTAGGGTTTGATAAGCACTCATTGATTGTAAATCGCTTTGGGACATGCAGTGGTCATGAAGGCGCTACATAAATGGAAGTGTTTTTAAAAATTACAATGGCAGCCTGCAGGAATTTAGCTATGTGACAGAAAGCAGAGAGTAGTGGAGAATGGTTGTTGTTCAGTCTGGAGGGAAGTACACAGTGGGGTTCCCCAGGGTCACTGTTGGGATTACTGCTGCTGTATGTTAATGCAATGGGCTTGTGTACAGAGGGGATAATGTCAAAGTTTTCCGATGGCAGGAAACTCAGAAATGTTAATAAACAGTGTGAAGGATAGTAACAGACTTCAGGAAGACAGAGACTGACTGGTAAAATGGGCAGGAACATGGCAGATGTAATTTAACTCAATGAAGTGTGAAGTGAGACATTGGGTAGGAAGTATGTGGAGGAACAATATAAACTAAATGGTACCACTATAAAGTAGCTGCAGGGTTAGAGAGAACTGGGGTGTACATACACAGATCTTTGAAGGTAACATGTAGTGTTCTTGGCGTTCGAGAGAGAGAGAATCAGAGTAATAAAATTCAGGAGGAAATGCTGAGTTTTATTCATCATTGGATAGGTCCCAGCTGGAGAATTGTGTGCAATTCTGATCACCACACCTTGGGAAGGATGTCAAGGATTTAGTGAAGATACAGAGCTGATTTACTAGAATGGTAGCAGGGATATGGGAATTCAGTTACATGGAGAGATTGGAAAATTTGGGATTGTTCTCTTTCGAGCAGTGAAGGGTAAGAGGAGATTTCATATAGAAATCAAAATCATGAAGGGTTTTGATAGGGTAATTAATGTGAAACTGTTTCCAGTGTATGAAAGTTCAGTATTAATAAGACACAGATTGAAGATAATTGACAAAGAACCAGAGGTGAAATGAGGAGAATTTTCTCACACAGCAAGTTGTTGGAATCTGGAATTCACTGCCTGAAAACATGGAGGAAGCAGATTCAATAATATCTTTCAAAAGAGAATTTAACAAATACTTGAAAAGTATTTTCAAGTGGTCAGGGAGGTCAATGCAAGAAGTCTGGCCCCGAGGACCTGGCAGCAGAGCCAGAAGAAGTTTAATTAGCTCACTCGGGTGGTCAATGTCAGTGAATTCATCTCCACATGGCATCTCCTACCCCCAGCATCACCAACCTCTCACACTGCTCAATGTACCACACCCTCATCGCTCACTCATCAGCAGTCCCTAACACTCAGGACTCACACCTAACATTCACATACTCCACCTCACCCTCACAGACCTTCCACTGATACCAGCTTCACACCCACCTCTCACTGCCTCCACATACCTCCAGCTATTCAGCTATGGCAGGCACATCGCACAAACACAGTGCAACACAATCACTGACATTTTGCCCTCCATCGTACAGGGCAAGGTGGCCCTTAATCACACGGAGCAGCAGTGAACCAGCGGGATCCAGGCATACCTTCATCCCCTGAGCCTGAGGGAGGAGATGGTTCTCCACGTCATGGGACAGGCTCTGACAGAGTTCGTAGCATCCGGCAACACCGAGAGTATTCAGGATAATGTTATGTTCCTGCCTTATGTCCCTTCTTAACTCCCACCTCCCCCTCATCCTGCTGTCTGGGATGATGTACAAGCTGCAGATGGTGGGACCATGGATGTCACTGTAGTGTATATGTGAGGTTGAGTAATTTGAGGAGAGCACGTCAAGAAGAATCAGCAGGTAGCACAGGAGACCCCTGAGTGCATCTCATTCTCCAAGCAGTATTAAATACTGAGAAAAGTGATGGTTCATCTGAGGACTGCAGCCACAGGCAAGGCCATGGTACCAGGGCTGTCTCAGCTGTACTGGTGGGGGGGGGGGGGGGGGGCGGGGTTACAGGGAAGACCGGAATGTTGATAGTGATGGGAAATTCGATAGTCAATGGTTTCTGAAACCGCAGATGTGTATCCAGGATGGTGTGTTCCCTCCCTGGTGTCAGGGTCAAGGATATCACTCCAGCAGCTACAGAGCATCCTGAAGGTGGAGGGTGAACAGCCAGCAGTCGTGGTCCACACCAGAAGCAACGACAAAGACAGAAAGAGCGAGGTTGTCTTGTACTCTGAATTCAGGGTTTTGGGAAAGGTAGCAAGCAGGATTACTCTCAGTACCCCATGCGTTTGAGTACAGATATAGATGTGGAGTACAGATGGATGTGTGGCTGGAAGAATGCTGCAGAAGCGGGGAGGTTTAGATTCCTGGACATTGGGAGCTGGTATGCAGAATGTGGGATCTGTACAGGCTTGTCGATTTACACCTGAACAGAGCTGGGACTAATTCCCTTGAGGGGCGATTTGTTTGTGCTATTGGAGAGGGTTTAAACTAAATTGGCAGGGGTATGGGAACCAGGAGTAAACATCAGAGAGGAATTCCAAGATGCACAGAATACGGGAAGAGTAGGATAGCACTATAGCAGGGTTCAGAATGTTATTAGGTGGGATCAGAGAATGGGAGAAAGTAATAACATTTACGTGAAGGTTAATGTGCATGTATGTGAAAGCATGGAGTGTGGTGAATAAGACCTCATTTTGGAAGGTCGAATTTGAATGCGGAATACAGGCTTAAAGACAGGATTCTTGGTATTGTGGAGGAACAGAGGGATCTTGGGGTCCATGTCCATAGATCGCTCAAAGTTGCCACCCAAGTTGATAGGGTTGTTAAGAAGGCGTATGGTGTGTTGACTTTCATTAACAGGGGGATTGAGTTTAAGAGCCGCGAGGTTATGCTGCAGCTCTATAAGGACCTGGTTCGACCACACTTGGAATATTGTGTTCAGTTCTGGTCGCCTCATTATAGGAAGGATGTGGAAGCTTTAGAGAGGGTGCAGAGGAGATTTACCAGGATGCTGCCTGGACTGGAGGGCATGTCCTACGAAGAAAGATTGAGGGAGCAAGGTCTTTTCTCATTGGAGCGAAGAAGGATGAGAGGTGACTTGATAGAGGGGTACAAGATGATGAGAGACATATACAGAATGGATAGTCGGAGACTATTTTCCCAGGGTGGAAAGGGCCATCACCAGGGGGCATAATTTTAAGGTGATTGGAGGAAGGTTTCGGGGAGACGTCAGAGGTAGGTTCTTGACACAGAAAGCGGTGGGTGCGTGGAATGCGCTGCCAGCGGTGGTAGTAGAAGCAGATACATTAGGGGCATTTAAGCGACTCCTGGATAGGTACATGAATGATAGTAGAATGAAGGGTAGGTAGTTAGTTTGATCTTAGAGAAGGTTAAACGTTCGGCACAACATCGTGGGCCGAAGAGCCTGTACTGTGCTGTACAGTTTTATGTTCTATAACAAGTGCAGATTGCCATGTGGAAATATAGTGTTGTGGCTATAACAGAGACCTGGCCCAAAGAAAGGCAGGACTGGGTGTTAAATATTCCTGGATACAAGGTATTCAGGAAAGATAGAAGGAAGAATAGCAATCGGGGTGGTGGTATTGATTAAGGAGAATATTATAGTGCTGGAGAGAGAGAATGTCCCGGGCGGGGGTGGCGGTGGCAGGGGATCAAGGACAGAATCTAAATGGCTGGTGCGAAGGAGCAAAAAAGTTGAAGTTACATTGCCCCGTGTTGTCTATAGGTCACCAGCTAGTGGGAAGGATGTGGAGGAACAAATCTGCGTTGCTCGGTAGGGTTTAAACTAGTGCGGTGGGGTGTGGGAACCAGAGCTGTAGGTCAGCAAGTGAAAGAACTGAGGGGAACTAGTGAATAAGGCCAGTAAGACTGAGAGGAAGAGCAGACAGGGAGATGTTGCGAAGCACAGCGGGACTGGTGGTCTGAAGTGCATTTGTTTCAATGCAAGAAGTTTAACAGGTAAGGCAAATTACGGAGATCTTGGATTACTACTTGGAACTATGATTCTGTTGCTGTTACAGAGATTTGGTTAAGGGAAGTTCAGGATTGGCAGTTACATGTTCCGGGATTTAGAAGCTTCAGGCGGGATAGAGGGGAAGTAAAAGGGGTGGGGGAGTTGCATTACTGGTTAAAGAGAATATCACAGCTGTACTGCGGGAGGACACCTCGGAGGGGTCATGCAGCGAGACAATATGGTTACAGCTCAGGAATAGGAAGGGTGCATTCACGATGTTGGGGGTTTACTACAGGCCTCCGAACAGCCAGCAGGCGATAGAGGAGCAGATAGATAGACAGATTTTGTAAAGATGTAACGGTAACAGGGTCGTTGTGATGGGTGATTTTAACTTTCCCTATATTGACTGGAACTCACTCAGTGCTAGGGACTTGGATGGGGCAGAATTTGTAAGGGGCATTCAGGAGGGCTTCTTGAAACAATATGGAGATAGTCCAACTAGGGATGGGGTCGTACTGGACCTGGTATTGGGGAAGGAGCCTGGCCAGGTGGTCGAAGTCACTATAGGGGAGAATTTCGGGATCAGTGATCATAATTCCATAAGTTTTAAGGTACTTGTGCAAAAGGATAAGAGTAGTCCTCGGGTGAAGGTGCGGGGGAAGGCTAATTATAACAATACTAGGCGGGAAGTGAAGAATTTAGATTGGGGGCGGCTGTTTGAGGTTAAATCAACATCTGACATGTAGGAGTCTTTCAAACGTCAGTTGATTAGAATCCAGGACCGGCATGTTCCTGTGAGGATGAAGGATAAGTTTGGCAAGTTTCAGGAACCTTGGTTAACGAGGGATATTGTGAGCCTAGTCTAAAAGCAAAAAGGAAACATTTGTAAGGGCGAGAAGGCTGGGAACAGATGAAGCCCTTGAGGAATATAAAGAAAGTAGGAAGGAACTAAAGCAAGGAGTCAGGAGGGCTAAAAGTGGTCATGAAAAGTCATTGGCAACCAGCATTAAGGAGAATCCCAAGGCTTTTAATACGTATATAAAGAACAAGAGGGTAACCAGGGAAAGGGTTGGCCCACTCAAGGACAGAGGAGGGAATCTATGCGTGGAGCCAGAGGAAATGGGTGAGGTACTAAATGAATACTTTGCCTCAGTATTCACCCAAAGAGAAGGACTTAGTGGATGATGAGAATAGGGAAGGGAGTGTAGATAGACTGGGTCATGTCGATATCTTAAAGGAGGAGGTGTTGGGCGTCTTGGAAAACATTAACGTAGATAAGTCCCCAGGGCCTGAAGGAATCTACCCCAGAATACTGAAGGAGGCAAGGGAGGACATTTCTGGGGCGTTGACAGAAATCTTTGTATACTCATTGGCTACAGGTGAGGTCCCAGAGGACTGGAGAATAGCCTATCTTGTTCCTTTGTTTAAGCAGGGTAGCTAGGATAATCCAAGAAATTACAGGCCGGTGAGCCGGACGTCAGTGGGAGGGAAATTATTGGAGAGGATTCTTCGGGACAGGATTTACTCCCATTTGGAAACAAATGGACTTATTAGCGAGAGCCAGCATGGTTTTGTGAAGGGGAGGTCGTGTCTCACTAACTTGATTGAGTTTTTTGAGGAATTGACGAAGATGATTGATGGAGGAAGGGCAGTGGATGTTGTCTACATGGACTTCAGTAAAGCCTTTGACAAGGTCCCTCATGGCAAACTGGTGCAAAAGGTGAAGTCACACTGGATCAGAGGTGAGTTGGCAAGATGGATACAGAACTGGCGCAGTCACAGAAGACAGAGGGTAACAGTGGATGGGTGTTTTTCTGAATGGAGGAATGTGACTCGTGGTGTTCCGCAGGGATCAGTGCTGGGACCATTGCTATTTGTAGTATATATATATATATATATATATATATATATATATATATATAAATGATTTGGAGGAAAATGTAGCTGGTCTGATTAGTAAGTTTGCGGACGACACAACGGTTGGTGGTGTTGCGGATAATAGAACAAAGAGAACAAAGAACAAAGAAAATTACAGCACAGGAACAGGCCCTTCGGCCCTCCAAGCCTACGCCGATCCAAAGCCTCTATCTAAACCTGTCGCCTATTTTCTAAGGGTCTGTATCTCTTTACTTCCTGCCCATTCATGTATCTGTCTAGATACATCTTCAAAGACGCTATCGTGCCCGAGTCTACAACCTCCGCTGGCAATGCGTTCCATGCACCCACCACCCTCTGCGTAAAGAACTTTCCACGCATATCCCCACTAAACTTTTCCCCTTTCACTTTTAACTCGAGTCCCCTTGTAATTGAATCCCCCACTCTGGGAAAAACTTCTTGCTATCCGCCCTGTCTATACCTCTCATGATTTTGTACACCTCAATCAGGTCCCCCCTCAACCTCCGTCTTTCTAATGAAAATAATCCTAATCTACTCAACCTCTCTTCATAGCTAGCGCCCTCCATACCAGGCAACATCCTGGTGAACCTCCTCTGCACCCTCTCCAAAGCATATACATCCTTTTGGTAATGTGGCGACCAGAACTGCACGCAATATTCCAAATGTGGCAGAACCAAAGTCCTATTCAACTGTAACATGACCTGCGAACCCTTGTACTCAATACCCCGTCCGATGAAGGAAAGCATGCCGTATGCCTTCTTGACCACTCTATTGACCTGCGTTGCCACCTTCAGGGAACAATTGACCTGAACACCCAAATATCTCTGTGCATCAATTTTCCCCAGGACTTTTCCATTTACTGTATAGTTCACTCTTGAATTGGATCTTCCAAAATGCATCACCTCGCATTTGCCCTGATTGAACTCCATCTGCCATTTCTCTGCCCAACTCTCCAATCTATCTATATTCTGCTGTATTCTCTGACAGTCCCCTTCACTATCTGCTACTCCACCAATCTTAGTGTCGTCTGCAAACTTGCTAATCAAACCACCTATACTTTCCTCCAAATCATTTATGTATATCACAAACAACTGTGGTCCCAGCACGGATCCCTGTGGAACACCACTGGTCACACGTCTCCATTTTGAGAAACTCCCTTCCACTGCTACTCTGTCTCCTTTTGCCCAGCCAGTTCTTCATCCATCTAGCTAGTACACCTTGGACCCCATGTGCCTTCACTTTCTCCATCCATAATGATGAGGATTGTCAGAGGATACAGCAGGATATAGATCGGTTGGTGACTTGGGCGGAGAAATGGCAGATGGGGTTTAATCCGGACAAATGTGAGGTAATGCATTTTGGAAGGTCTAATGCAGGTGGGAGGTATACAGTAAATGGCAGAACCCATAGGAGTATTGACAGGCAAAAAGATCTGAGCGTACAGATCCACAGGTCACTGAAAGTGGCAACGCAGGTGGATAAGGTAGTCAAGAAGGCATACGGCATGCTTGCCTTCATCGTTCGGGGCATAGAGTATAAAAATTGGCAAGTCATGTTGCAGCTGTACAGAACCTTAGTAAGGACACACTTTGAATATTGCGTGCAATTCTGGTCGCCACACTACTGGAAGGATGTGGAGGCTTTGGAGAGGGTACAGAGGAGGTTTTCCAGGATGTTGCCTGGTCTGGAGGGCATTAGCTTTGAGGAGAGGTTGGAAAAGCTCGGATTGTTTTCACTGGAACGACGGAGGTGGAGGTGCCACATGATAGAGGTTTACAAAGTTATGAGCGGAATGGACAGAGTGATTAGTCAGAAGCTTTTTCCCAGGGTGGAAGAGTCAGTTACTAGGCGACATAGGTTTAAGGTGCAAGGGGCAAAGTTTAGAGGGGATGTGCGAGGCACGTTTTTTACAGAGGGTGGTGAGTGCCTGGAACTTGCTGCCAGGGGAGGTGGTGGAAGCAGATACGATAGCGACGTTTAAGAGGCATCTTGACAAATATATGAATAGGAAGGGAATAGAGGGATATGGGCCCCGGAAGTGCAGAAGGTGTTAGTTTAGGCAGGCATCAAGATCGGTGCAGGCTTGGAGGGCCGGATTGTCTGTTCCTGTTCGTTGTAGGGTATTCCCAAGCACAGAGGCACCTGCCATAAATATCACAATGTTTAAATATTATTTGAGTAACCCGTAACATATAATATTAGTGAACAGTGAGGAGGTTTCAAAGCACCATGGGGCTCAGTTAACCTGACCATAAATCACAAACCTGACCAATCTCAAACAAAAGGCTAATTAAAATGAAAAGCAGACACCTTTGTGGAATGCTAACAAAGTAGCTAGCCTGTAACGAGGTGAAAACATCATGAGTAATCCCCGATCTGTATCTGGGCCGGTAATGAGGTGAAGATAAGGGGGTATGGAAAACATCATGAGTAATCCCCTATCTGTGTGTGGGCCGTTCATGCAGCCCCTCTATGCCTAGTAACCGCTTCTATTGGCTCTAATAATCAATGTATATAATCGATAATCGTTGTGATTGGACCATGTCCGGCCGGGATGGGCTGAGTAACTGTTTGAAAATGTATAAGTATGGATGATTTTCCTTTGTTCAGTGGAGAGGCATCTGGACAGCCCAGTAACCTGCTCCCGACTGGCATAACAAAATAAACTGTTTGATATTGGAGCAGATTGAGTGTCGAGTGATTGTTCTCGATTAATTCCCGCTGACACTGTTCTTTGTTCTTTGTTCATTGTTGGAATATTCCAATCTATTGTTCTCAGATACTGACCCATTGTTGTAACATTCCAATCTATTGTTCAGATTATGATTCATTGTTGTGACATTCCAATCTATTGTTCAGATTATGATTCATTGTTGTGACATTCCAATCTATTGTTCTCAGATTCTGACCCATTGTTGTAACATTCCAATCTATTGTTCAGATTATGATTCATTGTTGTGACATTGCAATCTATTGTTCTCAGATTCTGATCTATTCCCTCCCTCTCTCTGCAGCCACTGATCACTGTTAGTGCCCCGGATGATACTCCCGCTGATATTGTACGGTGACACATTGAAATAAGTCCCTCTATTGATAGAAGGGGGAAACCATCCAGTGACACAAGTAGCATCCATGGAGACAGGCATTAATTACAGTCACTGAACAAATAGGTTCAGTTAACCTCTTTCAATCCAACACTTTTTGCACCTCAATGAAGGAGAACATTTACCTGGTCTGGATTGGACGTGTGAGGGTTGCTGAGGGACGGAAAGGTGGAAATAGCGGATGCACTGGCCAGAACCTTTCAATCCTCCTTGGCTATGGGAGTCATGACAAGGGACTGGAGGGTTGTAATCGTTATTCCCTGTTTAAAAAGGTTCAGATGGAGTAAACACTGTAATTACTGACCAATCAGTCTAATTTCGCTGGTGGGGAAATTTCTGGCGGTCACAAGCAGTAGAAAAGAATTCATTACACGTAAAAACATGGGATAATAACAGGCTAGCAGCACGGATATGCGAATGCAAAAAAGAAAAAAAGTCTAGCAAACATGAACAACAGCAACTCATTTTATATGGTGCCTTTGTCATAAAACATCCGAAAATGCTTCACAGGAGCATTATGAAACAATGTATGACTCGGAACCATTTATAAAGATATTGGGTCAGATGACCAACAGTTTGTTTAAAGAGGTAGGTTTTAAGGAGTGTCTTAAGGAAGGAAAGTGAGTGGAGAGGTGGAGCGGCAGAGATCTGTAGGGAGATTATTCCAGAGCTTGGGGCCTAGGCAACCGAAGGTGCAGCTTCCAATGGTGAAGTAATTAAAATCAGGGACACACAAGAGGGCTGAAGCAGAGGAGTGCAGATATCTTTAAGGGTTGTGGGGCTGGAAGATATTACAGATATAGGGTGGGAGCGATGTCATGGAGGACAAACAAGGTGGAGAAATTAAAAATAAAAACATTGCTAAATCAGGAGTAAATGTAGGTCAGTGATAGGTGAACAGGGAATTAGGGCACTGGCAGCAGAGTTTTGGATGAACCTCAAGTTTACAGAGAGTAGAATGTGGGAGATCAGCCAGGAGTGAGTTGGAATAATCATATCGAGAGGTGAAATAAACTCACTTTAAAAAGGGAATTAGAAAAAGACTTGAAGATGATCAAGTTTCAGGAATATTGGAAATGGACAGGGGATTGGGATAATCAGAGGGGTGGGGACATGGAGGGATTTGATCACACGAGTGAGAATATTAAAATTGAGGTGTTACTGGACATAGTAACATGGGTCCCAGGGGCAGGAGTCGTCCATTCGGCCCTTTGAGCCTGCTCCACCATTCGTTAGGATCATGGCTGAACATGGCTGAACTCTTATTATCATCTTTATCCCCTAGTTCCAGTCTCCTCCACAACAGGACACATCCTCCCGGTATCGACTCTATCAAGTCCACTCAGGATATTACATGTTTCACTCAGATCACCACTTATTCTTTCCAACTATAGTCCAACCTTTTCAACCTTTCTTCATAAAATAAACCCTTCATTCGCTGAATGAATCAAGTGAACTTTGTCTTACCTGCTTCAAACGTAGTTATATCATTGTTATCAAATAAGACGACCAAAACTGTACACAGTAAACCTGATGAGTTCTCACCAATGCCCTGCACAGCTGCAGTAAAACATCCCCACTTTTATACACGATTCCCTTTGCAATAAACACTAACATTACATTTTCCTTCCTCTTTCATTCCACTGGCTGTCCCTGTGTACTAACTCTTTCTGATTCCTGTACCAGGACACTCAGGTCCCTCTGTGCCACCGAGTTCTGCAATCTCTCTACATTTAAATAATATACTGCTTTTCTATTCTTCCTGCCAAAGTGGACAAGTTCACATCATATCACATTCTACTCCACCTGCCAAATTTTTGCCAATCTCCTTTAACCTATTTGTGTCATTTGGTAAATTCTTTACCTGCTCTTGACAACAGGTGTTCCTTCCCATCTTGCTGTCATCGGCACATTTAGCTACCACACAGCTTGTTCTTTCATCCAAGTCATCGATATGGATTGTAAATAGTTGAGGCCCCAACACTGATCCCTGTAGTACTTCACTAGTTACTGTTTGCCAACGCAAAAAGACCCATTTATCCCTAGTCTATGTTTCCTGTTAGCTAACGAATCCTTTATCCATGCCAATATGTTATCCCCTGCATCATGCATTTGGAAATCCAAGTATACCACATCTACAGGTGCCCCTTTATCCACCTTGCTTGTTACTTCCTCAAAGAGCTCTAATAAATAAGTTACATATGATTTCCCTTACACAAAACCATGTTGATTCTGTCTGGTCCCATGATGATTTTCTAGGTGTGCTGCTACAAACTCATTCTTACTGTATTCTCGCAGTTTCTCTATGACAGATTTTAGGCTAACTGGCCTTTAGATTCCTGTTTTCTGTCTCCCTCCTTTCTTGAATAAGTGTGTTTATTTTCTGTTTTCCAATCCGCTGGGACCCTTCCAGAATCTAAGGAATTTTGGAAGATTTTAATCAATGTGTACACTATCTCTGCGGCCACATACTTTAAGGGCCTAGGATGCAGGCCTTTAATCTTGGGGACTTGACATACGGACATACAAACATACGAATTAGAAGCAGGAGTAAGCCACTTGGCCCCTCAAGCCTGCTCCGCCATTCAATAAGATGATAGCTGATCTGATTGTCACCTCAATCGACATTCCCACCTACCCCCAATAACCACTCACCCACTTGCTAATCAAGAATGTATCTACATCAGCTTAAAAAATATTCAAAGACTCTGCTTCCACTGCCTTTTGAGGAAGAGTGTTCCAAAGACTCACGACACTCAGAAAGAAAAAATCTCCTCATCACTGTCTTAAATGGGCGACCTCTTATTTTTAAACAGTGAACCCAAGTTCTACATTCTCACACAAGGGGAAACATCCTTCCCACATCCACCCTGTCAAGATCCCTCAGTATCTTATCTGCTTCAATCAAGTCGCCTCTTGCTCTTCTAACCTCCAGTGGATACAAGCCTAGCCTTTCCAACCTTTTCTCATAAGGCAACCTGCCCATTCCAGGTATTAGCCTGGTCAACCTTCTCTGAATGCTTCCAATACATTTACATCCTTCCTTGAATAAGGAGACCAATACTGTACACAGTACTCCAGATGTGGAATCACTACTTTTCTGTATAACTGTAGCATAACCTCGTTGATTTTGCATTCAATTTCCCTTCCAATAAATTATAGCATTCTATTAGCTTCCCTAATTACTTGTTGAACATGCGTACTAACCTTTAGTAATTCATGTACTAGGACACCCAGATCGCTCTGCATCTCAGAGCTCTGCAATCTTTCACCATCTAAATATGCTTCTGTTTTACTCTTCCTGCCAAAATGGACAATGTCACATTTTCCCACATTATACTCCATTTGTCAGTTCTTTGCCCACTCACTAAACCTATCTATATCCATTTTCAGACTCCTTATGTCCTCTTCACAAGTTATTTTCCTACCTATCGTTGTGTCATCAGCAGATTTGGCAACCATTACTTCACTCCCATCATCCAAGTCATTTATATAAATTGTAAAAAGTTGGGACACCAGCACACATTCCCGTGTCACATCACTCATCACATCTTGTGAACCAGAAAATGGCCCATTTATGCCTACTCTCTGTTTCCTGTTAGCTGGCCAATCTTTCATCCATGCTGATATTTTATCCCCTAAACCATGAGCTTTTATTTTCTGCAATAACCTTTGATGTGGCACCTTATCAATGGCCTTCTGGAAATCTAAGTCCAGTACATCAATCAGTTCCCCTTTATCCACAGCACATGTTACTTCTTCAAAGAACTCCAATAAATTGGTGAAACACGATTTCCTTTTCACAAAATCCTGTTGATTCTACCGCATTACCTTAATCTTTATTAAATGCCCTGCTACACCATCTTTAATAACAGCTTCCAAAATTTTCCTAAGAGAGATGTTAAGCTAAGTAGCCTGTAGTTTCCTGCTTTCTGTCTCCCCTCATTGTAAGGAGTTACATTCGCTATTTTCCAATCTAACGGAACCTTCCTCAAATCTAGGGAACTTTGGAAAATTAAAGCTAACGCATCAACTATCTCACTAGCCACTTCTTTTAACACCCTCGGATGAAGTCCGTCAGGATCTGGGGACTTGTCAGCGCGCAACTCCATCTATTTGTTCAGTCCCACTTCCCTGGTGATTGTAATTTTCTTGAGTTCCTCCCTCCTTTCCATTTCTGGCTTACAGATAATACTGGGGTGTGACTTGTGTCCTCTATTGTGAAAACCGATGCAAAATTCCTATACAAGTCAGTTGTCAACTTTTTAATAATCATTATTAATTCCACAGACTCACTTTCTATAGGACCAACGCTCACTTTGTTAATTATTTTCTTGCTTAAATGTTTAGAACCTCTTACTATCTGTCTTTGTATTTCTTGCCAGCTTTCTCTCGTGTACTAATTTTTCCCACCTTATTTATCTTTTAGTTGTTCTCAACTGCTGTTGATATTCTGTTCAATCTTCTGACCTGCCACCCATCTTTGCATAAGTATATGCATTTTCTTGAAGTTTGATACTATCTTTAACTGTTTTACTTAACCACGGATGGCGGGTCCTATCAGCTTTTAGGTGGAATATTTTTCCCAGTACCTTTTCTCTGGTGAGGGTGATTATTTGAAGTTCCTCGCTCCCTTTTTGCCTCTTGATTCATGTATCTTTGGAAGGTTTTCTAAGTTTGCTACTTTGATAACAGACACAAAACTGTTCAACCCCTCCTCCATGTCCTTGTTTCTCATTATTAATTCCCGAAACTCACTCTCTCGAGGACTAACACCAACTTTAGTTCCTCTTTGTCTATTTAAATATTTGTAGAAACCCTTACTCTCTGTTTACATTATTGGCTAGCTTTCTCCAACATTCTACTTTTACCCTCTTTTTTGTCATTCGTTGCTGGTTCTTGAAATCTGTCCAATCTTTTCAACCCCCAACAATCTTTGCAGATTTGTACAGTGTTTCTTTCAATTTTATATTATCCTTAACTTCCCTATTTAACCACGTATGATGCAATCTTCTCCAAGAGTCTTTCTTTCTCACTGAGATAAATCTTTGCTGAGAGTTGTTAAGTATCTCCTTAAAGGTCAGCCACGGAATCTCTACTGTACTAACTTTTAACCTAGTTTCCCAGTTCACTTTGGCTCCAGAACGTGTTGCTCTTAGGAATTTTCACGAATAAACTCGATGAACTAATTTTCCAGTCTACCTTTGCCAACCTAATTTGCCCGATCTACATGTAGATGAAAGTCACCACGAATATTGCGGAATTTTTCTTACACACCCCATTTATTTCTTCCTGTACACTCTGTTCTACAGAAACCGTTGTAGGTCACTGAGCACAGGGATGTTGGGTGAACGAGACTTTGTGCCGTTAGGCTATGGATAGCAGAGTTTTGGATAGACTGTTATTTATGGCAGTTTCTTATAGCGATGGTAACCAGGACAGCATTTGAATAGTAGATTTGACAAAGGCACAGATCAGAGTTTTTGCAGCAAATGGGCTCACATGGAAGACGATATTATGGAAGTGGCCATTGTTAAGAGCAGTAAAACTGTTAATCAAGGTTTATCGAATCAATAGCTGGATAGAGAGACTTAGCGGGGCACCAACGATAGCGAGAATGGGATAATAAATGTGTTGAGTCATCCTCAGTGCACAATAGATCCAATCTGCTAATGTCATCCAAGAATCATCCACAGTAAGATCATCAAACCAAGAGGATAAACTCCTGTCCATTGTTCTAACATCCCAGTCGATTGTTCTCAGATTCTGATCTATCCTCTCCCTTACTCTCGCTGGAGGTGCTGATACCTGTTAGTGTCGGTGATAATACTGCCGCTGACACTAAGGGATAACTCATTGAAAGGAGCCCCTTACTAATAGAAGAGGGAAACCCACCAGTGACACAATTAGGCTCCATGGAGAATGACATTAATTACAGTCACTGAACAAACAGGTTCATTTAACCCCTTTCAATCCAACACCTTTTGTACCACAATAAAGTAGAACATTTACCCGGTCTGGATGGGATGTCTGAGAGTTGCTGAGGGAAGGATTGGCGGAAATAGCAGAGGCACTGGCCAGAATTTCCAATCCTCCTTGGATATAGGAGTGCTGACAGGGGACGAGAGGGTTGTATGTATGACACTAAGCCATATATGGAGATATTGGGTCAGATCACCAACAGCTTGGTGAAAGAGGTAGGTTTTACGGAGTGTCCTAAAGAATGAAAATGAGTGGAGTGGTGCAGAGGCAGACAGGTGGAGCTCTGTAGGGAGATTATTCCAGAAGCTTGCCGCGTTGACAACTGAAGGTGCAGCTTCCAATGGTGGAGTAATTAAAATCAGGGACTAACAAGAGGCCTGAACGAGAGGAGTGCATATATCTTTAAGGTTTGTGGGGCTGCCGGATATTACATATATAGAATGTGGGGGATATCAGGGAGGGAAAACAAGGTGAAGAATTTTAAAATAAATACATTGCTAATCAGGAGTCAATGTCGGTCAGTGATAGCTGAAAAGTAAATTAGGACACGGTTAGCAGAGGAGGACCTCAAGTTTACAGAAAGTAGAATGTGGGAGATCAGCCAGGAGTGAGTTGGAATTATCACATCCAGAGGTGACGAAGGCATGAATGAAGTTTCAGCAGCAGATGGGCTCAGACAGGGGTGAAGTCGGGTGATGTTACTGAGGTGGAAATAGGCGGATGTAATGATATCCTGAAAATGCCTTTGTGGTCAAATATGACACCAAGGTTGCAAGCAGACTGTCTGAATCTCAGACTGTTAGCAGGGGGTGGGATGGGATCAATAGCAAGGGAACAGAGTTGGAGCAGGGAGTAAAACAATGGCCTCAGTCTTCCCAATATTTAATGGGAGGAAATTTCTGTTCATCCAGTACTGGATGTCTGATAAGCAGTCTGATAATTTACCAACAGTGGAGGAGTGGATAGAGGTGGTGTAACGTAAAGTTGATGGAGTTTTTTGATAAAACAATGGAGAGGGTTGATGAGGATGGTGTGATTGAAGTTATATATATGGACTTCAAAAGTTGTTCGATCAAGTGACATTCAATAGACAGGTTAGGAAAACTGAACCCTATGGATTAAAGGGACAGTGACAGTGTGGATACAACATTGGCTAAGGAACAGTAAACAGAGAGAAGTGGTGAAAGGTTGTTGTTCAGACTCGATGGGAGTAGACAGTGGTGTTCCACAAGGCTCGGTATTAGGACAACTGCTCTTTTTGCTCTTGGAAAACCCGGGGTGGGGAGGGCAGAGCACCCTCCTCCTCCCTCTTTACAGAGCTTCCTCTCTTTGCAGCCGCTGCTCCATTTGTTGGTTATGTTACAGACCCAGAGATACTGTAACTACAGTAACAATACCTCGTCCAGAGTTGGGTCACTAAATCCTCCATCCTCCCTGAATATCTGCAGAAGCTCACAATAGAACCTCCAGAAAACCATCCACAGCACATCCACTAACTTTACAATAGCAGAAGTAAGTCAAAAGCCACCTGTATGTTGGATGCCTGGTCCTTTTAAATAACACTAGAGGGAGTTCCTCGTGCTGCTGAATGTATGTTCAGCTGAGAGTGACTAACACAGGCGGTCAGTGGACATGCACAGACCAAGTTTCAAAGACGTACATCAAAGTTGCCGGAATGGCTGATTGACACCATATTCAGACCCCTCCTCACACTACAGACACACACACGTTACACCAACACTAGCACCCCGGCCATCCTGGGTGTCCTGTACAATGTGCTGGATGTAACTGGCAGTGCAGCTCACATCATTTTATGGATCCAAACCTCCACATCACCAGTGGAGCTGGAGAGATAAAATGTGTGGTCAGACAGAGAGAGGCAGAGGGAAATAAACTCATTTTATAAAGAGAATTGAAAAAGACTTTAAGATGAACAAGTTTCAGGAATATTGAAAATGGACAGGGGATTGGGATAATCAGAGGGGTGAGGCCATGAAGTGATGTGATCACACGAGTGAGGATATTAAGATTGAGCTGTTACTGGATACAGGAACATAGAACTCAGGAGTAGGCCATTCGGCCCATTGAGCCTGATCCACCATTCGATAAGAATATGGTTTATCTCCTATTTGTAACTTTATCCCCTTGTTCCAGTCTCCCCCACAAGAGGAAACATCCTCCAGTTTCCACTCCAACAAATCCACTCAGGATCTAATAGGTTTCAATAAGACACCTCTCATTCTTCTAAACTCCAACCTGTTCAAACCTTCTTCATAAAATAAGCCCTTCATTCAGAAAATGAGTCAAGTTCACTTTCGTTGACCTGCTTCTTATGTAATTATATCATTTTGATCAAATAAGGAGACCAAAACTGTACACAATACTCCAGATGTGGTCTTACCAAGGCCCTGCACAGCTGCAGTAAAACTTCTCCACTTTGATACCCGATTCCCATTTCAATAAACACTAACATTCCATTTTCCTTCCTATTCACTTGCTGTCCCTTTATACTAACTCTTTCTGATTCATGTACCAGGATACCCAGATCTCTCTGTACCACTGAGTTCTTCAATCTGTATTTAAATAGTATACTGCTTTTCTATTCTTCCTACCAAATTGGACAAGTTCACATCTTCCCACATTCTGCTCCATCTGCCAAAGTTTTCCGACCTCACTTAACCTAATTACATCCCTTTGTAAACTCTTTACCTCCTCTTTACAACGTACTTTCCTTCCCATTGTGCTGTCATCGGCAAATGTTGGCTCAGTGAGAGAGCGGTACTGAAGGACATCCATATTAGCAGAGAAATGATGCTAGGGAAATTGATCAGATTGAAGGCCGATAAATCCCAAGGGCATGATGGTATGCATCCCAGAGTACTTAAGGAAGTGGCCCTAAAAATAATAGATGCAATGGTGGTCATCGTCCAACATTCTACTGACCCTGGAACCGTTCCCCCAGATTGGAGGGTAGCTAATGTAACGCCACTATTTAATAAGGGAGAGGAGAGAAAGCAAGGAATTATAGACCAGTCAGCCTGACGTCGGTAGTGGGGAAAATTCTAGAGTCCATTATCAAAGATTTTATCGCAGAGCACTTGGAGAATGGGGTAGAGTCAATATGGCTTTACGAAAGGGAAATCATGCTTGACAAATCTACTAGAATTCTTCGAGGATGTAACAAGTAAAGTTGATGAGGGACAGCCACTGGATGTGGTTTATTTGGACTTTCAGAAGGCTTTCGACAAAGTCTCACATAAGAGATTAGCGTGTAAAATTAAAGCGGATGGGACTGGGGGTAACGTATTGCGATGGATAGAAAATTGGTTGGTGGACAGGAAACAAAGAGTAGGGATAAATGGGTCTTTTTCTGAAAGGCAGGCAGTGAATCGCGGGGTACGGCAGGGATCGATGCTAGGACTCCAGCTATTCACAATATATATTAATGATTGAGATGAGGGAACTAAATGTAATATCTTCAAATTGGCAGATGACGCAAAACTGGGTGTGAGGGTGAGCTGTGAGGAGGATGCAGAGAGGCTTCAGTGTGATTTGGACAAGTTGAGTGAGTGGGCTAATGCATGGCAGATGCAGTAGAATGTGGATAAATGTGAATTTATCCACTTTGGTTGCAAAGAAAGGAAGGCAGATTATTATTTGAACGGCTATAAAGTGAGAGAGGGGAATATCCAAGGAGAGCTGGGTGTTCTCGAAGGTAAGCATGCAGGTGCAACAGGTGGTAAAAAAGGCAATTGGTATGTTGGCCTTCTTAGCGAGAAGATTCGAGTACAGGAGCAGGGATGTCTTGCTGCAATTATACAGGTACTTGGTGAGGCCACACCTGGAATATTGTGTGCAGTTTTGATCTACTTATCTGAGGAAGGATGTTCTTACTATAGAGGGAGTGCAGTGAAAGTTTACCAGGCTGATTCCTGGGATGGCAGGACTGACGTGTGAGGAGAGATTGAGTCTGTTAGGATTATAATCGCTGGAGTTCAGAAGAGTGAGGGGGGATCTCATAGAAACCTATAAAATTCTAACAGGACTTGACAGGGTAGATGCAGGAAGGATGTTGCCGATGGTAGGGGAGTCCAGAACCAGGGGTCATAGTCTAAGTATATTCAGTAAACCATTCAGGACTGAGATGAGGAGAAATTTCATCACCCAGAGAGTGGTGAGCCTGTGGAATTCACTACCACCGAAAGAAGTTGAGGCCAAAACATTGTATGTTTTCAAGAAGGAGTTCGATATAGCTCTTCGGTCTAAAGGGATCAAAGGGTATGGGGCGAAAGTTGGAACAGGTTACTGAGTTGGATGATCATCCATGATTATAATGAATGGCGGAGTAGGCTTGAAGGGCCGAATGGCCTACTCCTGCTCCTATTTTCTATGTTTCTTCGTAAGAAGAAAATTAATTCCCACATCGAGTCTGTCAAATGCCCTCAGGATCTGTTATTTGTCAATCAAGTTGCCTCTTACACTTCTAAACTCCAGCAGATACAAGCCTAGCCTGTCCAACCGTTCCTCATACGACAACCCGCCCATTCCAGGTATTAGTCTGGTAAACCTTGCCTGAACTGTCCTGAGAGGACACTGAATCTCTATTGTCTTAACTTTTAACCTAGTTTCCCAGTTCACTTTTGCTAGCTATACCTTCATATCCTTATAATTACCTTTATTTAGGTTTAACAAACTAGACTTAGGCCCACAGTTTTCCCTTCAATCTGAACATTGAAATGCTGTCATGTTATGAACATTGTTGCCTCGAGGCTGCTTTACTAGAAGGTTCTTGATCAATCCTGTCTCATTGCACATTACCAGTTCTAGAATAGCCTGCCATCTGGTTGACTCTAGAACGTGCTGCCGTAAGGAACTGTCCTGGATACACTCAATGTGCTAGTTTTCCAGGCTATCTTTGCCAATCTGATTTGTCCAATCTACATGCAGGTTAAACTCACGCATAGTTGTTGTGGTACCTTTCTTACACACCCCATTTATTTCTTCCATATACTCTATCCGACAAAAACCAATGTATGTCACCGAGCACATGGATGTTGCGTGAATGTGATTTAGTGTGAGTGAGGATATGGACAGCAGAGTTTTGGGTAGACTGTGGCTTATGGCGGTTTGCAATCGGGAGGGTAACCAGGAGTGCATTGGAATCGTAGATTTGGCAAGGGCACAGACAAGAGTTTATGCAGCAAATGGGCTCACACGGAGGAATATATTTCAGAAGTAGTCGTTGTTAAGAACAGTAAAATACTTAATTATGGTTTATAGAATTTAATAGCTGGATAGAGAGACTTACCAGGGACACCAACAATAGAGAGGATGGGATAATAAATGTGTTGAATCATCCTCAGTGCATAATAGATTCGATCCTCTAATGTTATCCAAGAATAATCTGCAGTAAGATAATCAAACCAATGGGATAAACTCCTGTCCATTGTTGTAACATTCCAATCTATTGTTCTCAGATTCTGACCAATTGTTGTAACATTCCAATCTATTGGTCTCAGATTCTGACCCATTGTTGTAACATTCTCTCTCTCTCGCTGGAGCTGCTGATCCCTGTTATTGCCAGGGATCATGCTCCTGCGGACACTATGAAATAACAAATTGAATAGAGTCCCTTATTAATAGAAGAAGGAAACCCTCCAGTGCCATAATTTAGGGTCCATAGAGACTGTCATTAATTACAGTCACTGAACAAACAGGTTCAGTTAAAGCTTCTCAATCCAACACTTTTTGTACCACAATAATGAATGACATTTACCCGGTCTGGATGGGATATATGAGGGTTGCTGAGGTAATGAATGATGGAAGTAGCTGATGCACTAGCCAGAATCTTCCAATCCTTGGAAACGGGAGTCGTGGCAGAGGACTGGAGAGTTGTAAATGTTGCACCCTATTTAAAAAAGGAGAGATGGAATAAACCCTGTATTTACTGACCTGTCAGACGAGTGTCCCTGGTGGGGAAATTGCAACCAATCTGGACAAAGATACCTGCTGATTTAAAAAAAAAGGGTTTATAAATGTCAACTACCATGAACATGTTAAAGGCAAATTGTACCTTGAAGGATTTATTTGATATAGTAATAGAGGGGATTGATGAGGGTGGCACAGCTGGTGTTATGTATATAAACGTATAAAAGGCATTTTCTCAAGTGCCATTTAATAGACTTCTTAGGAAAACTGAACCCAATGGATCAAAGTGGCAGTGGTTGTGTGAACATCCAGTTGGCTAAGGCACAGATGATAGATTGTTTTTCAGGCTGGGGAGAAGTATATAGTGCTGTTCCGAAGACATCAATAACAACAACATATATTTATATATGAATATACGAAGTAGGAGCAGGAGTAGGCCGCTCGGCCCTTCGAGCCTGCTACGCCATTCAATGAGTTCATGGCTGAACTGATTACTCCACATTTCCAGCTACCCTCGATAACATTTCACCCCCTTGCTTATCAAAAATGTATCTACCTCCACCTTAAAAAATATTCAAAGACTCTGCTTCCACTGTCTTTTGAGGAAGAGAATTCCATAGACAATTTCTCCTCATCTCTGTCTTAAATGGGTGATCCCTTAGTTTTAAACAGTGGCACCTTCCCCTCTCTCACTGAACGATCTGTACTTAGTAAAGGACTCAGTTTTATCCCCTTACACTCCCACCTCAATTCATGTTACACTCAGCATGACGTTGAGCTCTTTTCCATCGCCACCGCCTCCTGCCCACTTCTTCGGCCAGGGATTCTTCCCCTGACCAGTGGACCCACTCAGCCACATCCAGTATTTCGCCTCTACCTGGACCCTTCCCTATGGCTCCTTACCCACTCTTGATCTTTTCATCGACAACTGTCGGTGGGACATCGGACATCTCAATATCTTTGCTCCCCTTACTGACTGTAACCTGTCTCCCTCTGAACTTGCCACACCCCGTTCTCTCAGGTCTAAGCCTGACATGGCGATGAAAGCTGCAGGCAAGGGTGGTGCTGTTGTTGTCTGGCGTACTAACTTCTACCTTGCAGACCCTCAGGGACAACTCTCAGACACTTCTTCCTACCTCCTGCTGGACTATGACCCCAACACAGAACATCAAGACGCTGTCTGCAGGACACTGTCACTGACCTCATCGTCTCCAGACTTTGTCCCTCTGCAGCTTCCAACCTCAGTCACTCAACCCCAGACAGCCCACTTCTACCTCCTTCCTAAAATCCACATGCAGGACTATCCTGGTCGACCCATCTTTTTTAGACTCTTCCTATCCCGCTGAACTTATTTCTTCCTATCTTGGCTCGAATTTTTCTCCCCTTGACAAGTCTCTTCCCTCCGACATACTTGACTCTTCAGATGCACTGTTCATTTTGATAATTTCCAGTTTCCTGACCCTAACCACCTCCTCTTCACTAAGGACGATCAATCTCTCTACACCTCCATCCCCCACCAGGACGGTGTGACGGCTCTCCGCTTCTTCCTTGAACAGAGCCCTAACCAGTCCCCATCCACCAAAACCCTCCTCCGCCTGGCTGAACTTGTTCTCACATTGAACAACTTCTCCTTCAACTCCACTCACTTCATAGAGTCATAGAGTTATACAGCACAGAAACAGGTCCTTCGGCCCATCATTCCCATGCTGGCCATCAAGCACTTAAATTTTCTAATCCCATTTTCAAGTACTTGGCCCGAAGCCCTGGCGTTTCAAGTGATCATCTAAATACTTCTTAAATGTTGTGAGCATTCCTGCCTCTTCCATCCCTTCAGGCAGCGGGTTCCAGATTCCAACCACCCTCTGGGTGACAACATTTTTCCTCAAATCTCCTCTAAAACCCTTGCCCCTTATCTTAAATCTATGCCCCCTGGTCATTGACACCTCTGCTAAGGGAAAGGTTTCTTCCCATCTACCCAATCTATGCCGCTCATAATTTTGTATACCTCAATCAGGTCCCCCCTCAGCCTTCTCTGCTGTGAGGAAAACAACCCTAGCCTGCCCAGTCTCTCTTCATTGCTGAACTTCAAGTAAAATGTGTTGCTATGGGTACCGGCATGGGTCTTAACCATTCCCGTCTTATTATTGCATATGTTGAACATTCCTTGTTCCAGTCCGACTCAGGTACCCTCCCTGAGCTCTTTTTTCTGCTACATTGATAACTGTATCGGTGCTGTTTCCTGCTCCCATCTGAAACTGGAAAACTTTATCAACTTTGCTTAAGATTTTCACCCTTCGCTCACCTTCTTGTGGTCCATCTCCAACACTTCCCTTCCCTTCCACGACTTTTCTGTCTCCATCTCTTGGGATAGGCTGCCCAATGATATCCATTATAAGCCCACCGACACTCACAGCGACCTTGACTACACTTCATCACACCCTGTCTCCTGTAAGGACTCCATTCCATTCTCCCAATTTCTCCAACTCCATCACATCTGCTCTGATGACGCAACCTTCCACAACAGCGTTTCTGATATGTCTTCCTTTTTCCTCCACTGAGGATCCCCCCACCACCCCCCCCCCCCCACCACCCCGAATGTGGTTGACAGGGCCCTCAGCCGGGTCCGACCCATTTCCCGCACCTCTACCTTCATCCCTTCCCCTCTCTCCCAGACCTGTGAAAGGTTCATCTTATCTTCACTTTCCACCCCACCAGCCTCCACATCCAAAGTATCATTTTTCACCATTTCCGCCACCTCCAGTGTGATGCCACTGCCAAGCGCTCCTTCCCCCCATCCTCCCCAGTCATCATTCCGAATGGATTGTTCCCTCCGTGACACCCTCGACCACTCCTCCCTCACCCCCAACACCTTGTCCCCTTCCCATGGCACCTTCCCATGCAATCACAGAAGGTGTAATACCTGCCCTTTTCCCTCCTCTAGCGCCACTCTAGCCTCCAAGACTTCAAACACTCCTTTCAGGTAAATCAGCAATTTCTTGTATTTCTTTCAATTTAGTATACTGTATTCGCTGCTGACAATGCGGTCTCCTCTCCATTAAGGATGGCCAATAAATGCTGTCCTAGTCAGTGATGCGCACATCCCATGAACAAATAATAATAAAGATAATTGTGGAGACCAAATACAGGTTGGATGACGCTTTGTGGAACCTGTCCACTCAGTCCACAAGCATGACACTGATCTTCTGATCACTTGCCATTTTAATTCACTGCCCTGCTCCCATACTGACATTACTGCTCTCCACATTCTGCAGTGTTCTAGTGAAGCTCAATACAAGCTTGAGGAACAGAACCTCATCTTCCTATTGGACACTTTAGAGACTCTGGATCAATACGGAGTTCAACAATTTCACACCAGCACCTGGTCTTAAACTTGTTTTTCATACTTTTGCTTTCGGACAGAGCAGTTCATTATTCAGCCATTAACACCCTCCCTGGACAAATGTTTTGTCCCTTATAACAAATGTTACCACTCCCTTTGCCTTGTTCTTTGTCATTTAGTCTCCCCATCCTCGGCCTATCACAGATCTTCCCTTTTGTTGCTCTTCCACACCTTTCACTTTTTCAACACCGATTACATTTCTAATCATTGCTGGTTCTGATGAAATGTTATCAACATGAAACGTTAACTTTGCTTCCCTCTCCACAGATGCTGCCAGACAAGCTGAGTATTTACAGCATTTTCTGTTATTTTAGCTATGAATGGAACGGAGCTAAGCAGAGGTCAATGGGAGAAATCAACTGCTTGGAGTCATTCCTAACCTAGCATAAAGGAAGATATTGTGGTTGTTGGAGGTCAATCATCTCAGTTCCAGGACATCACTGCAGGAGTTCCTCAGGGTAGTGTCCTAGGCCCAAACATCTTCAGCTGCTTCATCAATGACCTTCCTTCAATCGTAAGGTCAGAAGTGAGAAAGTTCACTGATGACTATACAATGATGATCACTATTCACAACTGCTCAGACACTGAAGGCAGACATATGCAGCAAGATCTGGACAACATTCAGGCTTGAGCTGAAAAGTGGCAAGTAACATTCATGACACACAAGTGTCAGGACACAATCATTTCCAATAAGAGAGAATCTAACCATCTCCCATTGACATTAAACGGCATTACCATCGCTGAGTCCCCCACTATCAGCATCCGAGTGGTTACCATTGAACAGAAGCTGAATTGCAGCTACAAGAGCAGGTCAAAGGCTCGGAATGCTGCGGAGAGTAACTCACCTCCTGACTCCCCAAAGCCTCTCCAACATTTACAAGGCACAAGTCAGGAGTGTTATGAAATACTGTCCGCTTGCCTGGATGAGTGCAGCACCAACAACACTCCAGGAGGTCAACACCATCCAGGACAAAGCAGCCCGCTTGTTTGTTGTGATTGGGGTGTCATTCACTCCCTCCACCACCAGCACAGGGGCAGCAGTGTGTACCATCTACAAGATGCACTGCAGCAACGCACCAAGGCTTCTTAGACAGCACGTTCCAAACCCACGACCTCTACAACTTAGAAGGACAAGGGCAGCGATGCATGGGAACACCACCACCTGCAAGTTCCCCTCCAAGTCATATACCATCCTGAAATGGAACTATATCGCTGTTCCTTTATGTCACTGGGTCAAAATCCTGGAACTCACTTCCTAATAGTACTGTGGGTGTACCTGCACCAGATGGACTGCAGCTGATCAAGGAGGCAGCTTAATACCACCTTTTCAAAGGCAATTAGTGATGGGCAATGAATGTTGGTTTAGCCAGCGATGCCCACATCCCATGAAATAATAAAAAGGGAACAGCATTTCCTTCCAGCTGGACGACACTGGAGAGGTGTGGTAGGAAGATGGTGTTACGAACATTGTCACAGGCTGCAGTAAGTTTGTGAAGGACAAGGAGGGATAGTTTGTCTTTGTAACAGTCACATAGCATGTCATTTTGAACAAGCTTGTCTATATGTCCTGCCACTGAACCACTCACATGCATCCACTCTGTTGCTGCACCCCCATTAAAATTGCACCCTTTATTTTCCATGGCATCTCCTCTCCGTCCAATGAAAATGTATCAATTTGCGGTTCTGTTTAAGTTTATCTGCCATGTGTCCATCCATTCCACCAACTTGTCTACATCCACTTGAAGACTGTTACTATCATCCTCACTGTGCAATGCATTTCCAAATTTTATGCCAAGTGTAAATTTTTAAATTGTTCCATTTACACTCATGTCCAAGTGGCTAATATATATCATGAAAAGTAGCAGACCTAGTAACGACCCCTGGGGAAACTTCCTCCAGTTCTAACAACAACCTTTCACCCCTCACTCTGCTTCCTGTCATGCAGGCAAATTTTTCCATTTTATTCCATGGGCTTTATCTTCACTGACAATCCTGTTAAGTGACACTTCATCAAATTCTGTTTGGAAGTAATGGGGAACAAAGAAATGGCAGACCAATTAAATACATACTTTGGTTCTGTCTTCACAAAGGAGGACACAAATTACCTCCCAGTAATGCTGGGGAACATAGGGTCTAGTGAGAAGGAGGAACTGTATGAAATCAGTATTATTGTTGGGTAAATTGATGGGATTGAAGGCTGATAAATCCCCAGGGCCTGATAATCTACATCCCAAAGTACTGAAGGAAGTGACTCGAGAAATAGTAGATGCATTGCTGGTCAGTCTTCAAAATTCTATAGACTCTGGAAGAGTTCCAATGGATTGCAGGTTAGCTAATGTAACCCCACGATTTAAAAATGGAGGTAGATACACAACAGGGAACGATTGACCGGTTAACCTGACATAAGTAGTGGGGAAAATGCTAGAGGACATTATAAAAGATGTAATAACAGAGCACACGCAAAACAATGACCGGATCGGACACAGTCAACATGGATTTACGAAAGGGAAATCTTGCTTGGCAAATCTACTGGAATTTTTTGAGGATGTAATTCATAGAATAGATAAGAGAGAACGAGTGGATGTGATGTATTTGGACTTTCAGAAGGTTTTTGATAAGATCCCACGTAAGAAATTAAAGCACATGGGATTCAATGAAGAGTGTAGGAGGGCATGCCAGGAGCAGTACCAGGCATACCTCAAAATCAGGTGTCAAGCTGCTGAAGCCACAACACAGGAGTATTTGCGTGCCAAACTGCATAAGCAGCATGTGATAGACAGAGCTAAGCGATCCCATAACCAACGGATCAGATCTAAGCTCTGCAGTCTTGCCACATCCAGCCGTGAAAGGTGGTGGACAATTAAACAACTAACTGGAGGAGGTAGCTCCACAAATATCCCCATTCTCAATGATGGGGGAGCCCAGCACATCAGTGCAAAAAATAAGGCTGAAGTATTTGCAACAATCTTCAGCCAGAAGTGCCGAGTTGATGATCCATCTCGGCCTCCTCCTGAAGTCCCCAGCATCACAGATGCCAGACGTCAGACAATTCGATTCACCCCGCGTGATATCAAGAAACGACTGAAGGCAATGGATACTGCAAAAGCTATGGGCCCTGACAATATTCCGGAAATAGTACTGAAGACCTGTGCTCCAGAACTTGCCGTGCCCCTAGCCGTGCTGTTCCAGTGCAGCCACAACATTGGAATCTACCCGGCAATGTGGCAGATTTTCCAGGTATGTCCTGTACACAAACAGCAGGACAAGTCCAACCCGGCCAATTACTGCCCCATCAGCATACTCTGAATCATCAGTAAAGTGATGGAAGGTGTCATCAACACTGCCATTAAGCGGCACTTGCTTCGCAATGACCTGCTCAGTGATGCTCAGTTTGGGTTCCGCCAGGGCCACTCAGCTCCTGACCTCATTACAGCCTTGGTTCAAACATGGACAAAAGAGCTGAACTCAAGAGGTGAGGTGAGGTAGACAGCCCTTAATATCAAGGCAGCATTTGACCAAGTATGGTGTCAAGGAGACCGAGCAAAACTGAAGTGAATGGGAATCAAGGGGAAAACCCTCCGCTGATTGGAGTCATACCTAGCGCAAAGGAAAATGGTTGTGGTTGTTGGAGGTCAATCATCCGAGCTCCAGAACATCACTGCAGGAGTTCCTCAGAGGAGTGTCCGAGGCCCAACCATCTTCAGCTGCTTCATCAATTACCTTCCTTCAAGCATGAGGTCAGAAGTGGGGATGTTTGCTAATGATTGCACAATGTTCAGCACCATTCGTGACTCCTCAGATACTGAAGCAGTCCGTGTAGAGATGCAGCAAGACCTGGATAATATCCAGGCTAGGGCTGGTAAATGGCAAGTAACATTCGCACCACACAAGTGCTAGGCAATGATCATCTCCATCAAGAGAGAATCTAACTATCCCCCCTTGACATTCAACAGCATTACCATCGCTGAATCCCCCACTATCAACATCCTTGGGGCTACCATTGACCAGAAACTGAACTGGAGTAGCCACATAAGTACCGTGGCTACAAGAGCAGGTCAGAGGCTAGGAATCCTGCGAGGAGTAACTCACCTCCTGACTCCACAAAGCCTGTCCTCCATCTACAAGGCACAGGTCATGAGAGTGATGGAATACTCTCCACTTGCCTGGATGGGTACAGCTCCAACAACACTCAAGAAGCTCGACACCATCCAGGACAAAGCAGCCCACATGATTAGCACCCCATCTACAAACATTCACTCCCTCCACCACCGACACACAGTGACAGCAGTGTGTACCATCTACAAGATGCACTGCAACAACTCAAAGGCTCCATCACCAGCACCGTCCAACCCACGACCTCCACCATCTAGAAGGACAAGGGCAGCAAATGCATGGTAACACCACCACCTGCAAGATCCCATCCAAGTCACACACCATCCTGACTTGGAACTATATCGCCGTTCCTTCACTGTCGCTGGGTCAAAATCCTGGAAATCCCTTCCTAACAGCACTGTGGGTATAGCTACCCCAAATGGACTGCAGCGGTTCAAGAAGGCAGCTCACCACCATCTTCTCAAGGGCAATTAGGGATGGGGAATAAATGCTGGCCGAGCCAGCGTCGCCCACATCCCATGAATGAATGAAATAAAACAGCCATGTGCAAGAAGGGCGAGTTGGAAACACAGGTGCTCCTCCTTAGGCCAGAGCAGACGGTGTTGAGAATAGGAGTGACGCCCAAAAGCCTGTGTGTTTCCATTGTAACAAGGCCCATCACCTCCGAGCTGACTGCTGGACGTTACGGTGAAAAGCTGTAGGATTAATCAGGGTACACCAGACCAGTTCAGGAAAAGGGGCCCTGATGGGAAACACAGAATACCAGGCTGAGACTTTAACTGTGGCAGTAAGACCCAGTATGTCCACCACTGAGAGCGCTGGAAAATTTAACAAAATCCCTGGAAGATACCAGGATTTTGTATCCCGAGGAAAAGTGACCCCATACCCCTCGATTGAGGCATGTAAGCCCAAAGCCGTACTTGGAATACAGGGGCCACCCATCGAACGCTCAGGTATTAGTAAACAGCATCAGGGAAGAGTAAATGCCCAGGACTCCATATTGGGTACACCTGGAGTGCAGCTTTGTTTCAGGACTGGTAACCCTGGGGATTGTCCCTAGTTTACCAATGGACAGGGTCGACCTGTGCCTGGGTAATGATCTGGTCAGGGTGAAGGTGGTAGCTTTCCAAGTGGTTTTAGAGAGACTGAAATAGATCAGGCCGACAGAGCAGTTACAGGGGAAGGCCCCTGACATTTTTCCTGTCTTTGTGTTGTGATGGTCCATGGTCAAACAAGCTCCGTCAGAGGAGGATGAACTGACTTTGCAGACTGATGACCGTCCTGTCTAGTTATCTGAAACCATCTTTGGGAAGTTAGAGGACAAAAAAAAATGTGTTAAACAGATCTTCCTTGGTCGAGGCTCAGCAAGCTGACCCAATGTTAAAAAAGTTAGCACAGATTGTCTAAAGTTAAACTGATGCAGAGGGAGTTCCAGAGTGTGACTATTTAAAGAATGAGGTGCTGATGAGGACGTGGAGACCTCCTTAGAGACCTGTGAATGAAGAGTGGACAGTGATTCACCAGATAGCGGTTCTGCCCAGGTACCATAAGGAAATACTGAGAATAACCCAGGAATTCCAATGGCTGGACATGTCGGCATCAGAAAAACCCAAGCCTGCATAAGCCAGCATTTTGACTGGCCACAACTCCACAAAGATGTGTTGGAGTTCTGTAAAACTGGTCAAATGTGCCAGGTTGTGGAGAAGCCCCAACGTGCAATAAAAACTGCACCCCTAATTCCCAAACCAGCTTTTGGGGAACCCTTCAACAGAATGCTGGTGGATTGTGTGGGACACCTGCCGAAAACAAAAGGGGTCAAGCAGTATCTTCTCACCATTATGGATGTGGAGAGGACATTCCATGGAAGAACTATCTCTGCCAAGGTAGTGGTGGAGGGGCTAAACAAATACTTTACCCACATGGGCTGCCTGCTGAGATCCAGTTGGATCAGGGCACGAATTTCATTGTATTAGGGATGATGTCAATATAACAATCAAACACAATATTATACCCTAAGCATTAAAGATGCAGTCTAATTTAACTATTATCTGGAATGCGTAAACTTAGTTTTCAGGACGATAGCTCGTAACAATTAACCAAGATATTGCCCCTGTGGATTAGGGATGACACGTAACTTAAAAATTAAGTGGGATATTTGAGACACTGTTTTAGTTATCAAGTCTAATTTAACAATTAAATAGATTATACACTGTGTATTAGTGACAACATCGAATTTAACAATTAACCAGAGTACTGTACCCTGTGTATTAGTGATGACATCTAATTTAACAATTAACTGGAATATTATCCCCTGTGTATTAGTGATGATATCTAATCTAACATTTAACCAGAGTATTATACCCTGTGTATTAGTGATGACATCGAATTTAACAATTAACAAGAATATTATGCACTGTGTATTAGTGATGACATCTAATTTAACAGTTAACCAGAATATTATTTCCTGTGTATTCGTGATGACATCTAATTTAACAATTACCCAGAATATTATACCCTGTGTATTAGTGATGACATTGAATTTAACAATTAACAAGAATATTATACCCTGTGTATTAGTGATGACATCTAATTTAAAAATTAACCAGAATATTATTCCCTGTGTATTAGTGAAGACATCTAATTTAACAGTTAACCAGAATATTATACCCTGTGTATCAGTGATGACATCGAATTTAACAATTAACAACAATATTATACACTGTGTATTAGTGATGACATCTAATTTAACAATGAACTGAAACGTTTAAAACTCTATAGCAGATATCATGTTGAATTTAGCAATCAAATAGATTATAGAATTAGAATTAGAACATTACAGCGCAGTACAGTCCCTTCGGCCCTCGATGTTGCGCCAACCTGTGAAACCATCTGACCAACACAATTTCATTTTCATCCATATGTCTATCCAATGACCACTTAAATGCCCTTAAAGTTGGCGAGTCTACGACTGTTGCAGGCAGGGAATTCCACGCCCCTACCACTCTCTGAGTAGAGAAACTACCTCTAACATCTGTCCTATATCTATCACCCCTCAACTTAAAGCTATGTCCCCTCGTGTTTGCCATCACCATCCGAGGAAAAAGACTCTCACTATCCACCCTATCTAACCCTCTGATTATCTTATATGCCTCTATTAAGTCACCTCTCCTCCTCCTTCTCTCCAACGAGAACAACCTCAAGTTCCTCAGCATTTCCTCGTAAGACGTTCCCTCCATACCAGGCAACATTCTAGTAAATCTCCTCTGCACCCTTTCCAAAGCTTCCACATCCTTCCTATAATGCAGTGACCAGAACTGCACTCAATAATCCAGGTGCGGCCTCACCAGAGTTTTGTACAGCTGCAGCATGACCTCGTGGCTCCGAAACTCGATCCCCCTACTAATAAAAGCGAACACACCATATGCCTTCTTCACAGCCCTATTAACCTGGGTAGCAACTTTCAGGGATTTATGTACCTGGACACCAAGATCTCTCTGCTCATCTACACTACCAAGAATATTCCCATTAGCCCAGTACTCTGCATTCCTGTTACTCCTTCCAAAGTGAATCGACTCACACTTTTCCGCATTAAACTCCATTTGCCATCTCTCAGCCCAGCTCTGCAGCCTATCTATGTCCCTCTGTATACTACAACATCCTTCAGCACTATCCACAACTCCACCGACCTTCGTGTCATCCGCAAATTTACTAACCCACCCTTCTACACCCTCATCCAGGTCATTTATAAAATGACAAACAGCAGTGGCCCCAAAACAGATCCTTGCGGTACACCACTAGTAATTAAACTCCAGGATGAACATTTGCCATCAACCACCACCATCTGTCTTATTTCAGCTAGCCAATTTCTGATCCAAAGCTCTAAATCACCTTCAACCCCATACTTCCGTATTTTCTGCAATAGCCTACCGTGGGGAACCTTATCAAATGCCTTACTGAAATCCATATACACCACATCCACTGCTTTACCCTCATCCACCTGTTTGGTCACCTTCTCGAAAAACTCAATAAGGTTTGTGAGGCACGACCTACCCTTCACAAAACCGTGCTGACTATCGCTAATGAACTTATTCTTTTCAAGATGATTATAAATCCTATCTCTTATAACCCATTCCCACTGTGAACCCACCTCCTCTCTAATTCCCCCTGTGAACATCCCCTCCTGCCGAATTACCCCTGTGAATATCCCCTCCCGCCTAATTCCCCCTGTTAACAACCCCTCCTGTTTAATTACTACTGTTAACACCCCCAACTGTCTAATTGCCCCTGTGAACATCCCCTCCTGTTTAATTCTCCAATGAGAACATCACCTCCTGCTTAATTCCCCCTGTGAACACCCCCTCCTGACTAATACACCCTGTGAACATGCCCTCCTGTCTAATTCCCCCTGTGAACATCCCCTCCTGTCTAATACACCCTGTGAACATCCCCTCCTGTTTAATTCCCCCTGTGAACCCCCTCCTGTCTAATACCCCCTGTGAACATACCCTCCTGTTTAATTCCCCCTGTGAAAACCCCCTCCTGTCTAATTCCCCTGTGAACACCCCTCCTGTCTAATACCCCCTGTGAACATCCCCTCCTGTTTAATTCCCCCTGTGAAGACCCCCTCCTGTCCAATGCTCCCTGTGAACACCCCTCTTGTCTAAAACCCCCTGTGAACATCTCCCCTGTCTAATACCCCCTGTGAACATCCCCTCCTGTTTAATTCCCCCTGTGAACATCCCCTCCTGTCAAATAACCCCTGTGAGCACCCCCTCCTGCCTAATTCCCCTTATGAACACCCCTCCTGCCTAATGCCCCCTGTGAGCATCCACCCCTGCTTAATTCCCCCTGTGAACAACCCCTCCTGTCTAATTCCCCCTGTGAACACACCTCCTGCCTAATACCCCATGTGAACATCCCCTCCTGTTTTATTCCCCCTGTGAACACCCCTCCTGCCTAATACCCCCTGTGAACATCCCCTCCTGTTTAATTCCCCCTGTGAACACCCCTCCTGTCTAATTCCCCCTGTGAGCACCCCACCTGTCTAATACCCCCTGTGAACATCCCCTCCTGTCTTATACCCCCTGTGAACCCCTTCCTGTCTAATACACCATGTGAACATCCCCTCCTTTTTAATTCCCTCTGAGAACATCTCCTCCTGCCTAATTCCCCACGTGAACATCCCCTCCTGTTTAATTCCCCCTGTGAAACCCCCTCCCGTCTAATTCCCCCTGTGAACATCCCCTTCTGCCTAATTCCCCCTGTTAACAACCCCTCCTGTTTAATTACTACTGTTAACACCCCCAATTGTCTAATTACCCCTGTGAACATCCCCTCTTGTTTAATTCTCCAATGTGAACATCACCTCTTGCTTAATTCCCCCTGTGAACACCCCCTCCTGACTAATTCCCCCTGTGAACACCCCCTCCTGTCTAATTCCCCCTGTGAACATCCCATCCTGTCTAATTCCCCCTGTGAACACCCCATCGTGTCTAATTCCCCCTGTGAACACCCGCTCCTGACTACTTTCCCCTGTGAACAGCAGCTCCTGTCCATCTCCCCCTGTAAACATCTCTCCAGTTTAATTCCCCCTTGTGAACTACTTCCTCCTGTTTAATTCCCCCGGTGAACACCCCTCCTGCCTAATACCCCCTGTGAACATCTCCCCATTTAAATTTCCCCTGTGAACTAGTTCCTCCTGTTTATTTCCCCCTGTGAACACCCCTCCTGCCTACTAGCCCCCTGTGAACATTCCCTCCAGTTTAATTCCCCCGGTGAACTACTTCCTGCTGTTTAAATCCCACTGTGAACAACTCCTCCTGTCTAATGCCCCCTGTGAACACCCCCTCCTGTTTAATTCCCCCTGTGAACACCCCTCCTGCCTAATACCCCCTGTGAACATCCCCTCCTGTTTAATTCCCCCTGTGAACACCCCCTCCTGTCTAATTCCCTCTGTGAGCACCCCACCTGTCCAATACCCCCTGTGAACATCCCCTCCTGTCTTATATCCTCTGTGAACCCCTTCCTGTCTAATACACCATGTGAACATCCCCTCCTTTTTAATTCCCTCTGTGAACCTCCCCTCCTGCCTAATTCCCCACGTGAACATCCCCTCCTGTTTAATTCCACCTGTGAAACCCCCTCCTGTCAAATTCCTCCTGTGAACATCCCCTTCTGCCTAATTCCCGCTGGGAATATCCCCTCCCGCCTAATTCCCCCTGTTAACAACCCCTCCTGTTTAATTACTACTGCTAACACCCCCAATTGTCAATTACCCCTGTGAACATCCCCTCTTGTTTAATTCCCCAATGTGAACATCACCTCTTGCTTAATTCCCCCTGTGAACACCCCCTCCTGACTAATAACCCCTGTGAACATGCCATCCTGTTTAATTCCCCCTGTGAACACCCCCAATTGTCAATTACCCCTGTGAACATCCCCTCTTGCTTAATTCCCCCTGTGAACACCCCCTCCTGACTAATAACCCCTGTGAACATGCCATCCTGTTTAATTCCCCCTGTGAACACCCCCTCCTGTCTAATTCCCCCTGTGAACACCCCTCCTGTCCAATTCCCCCTGTGAACACCCCCTCCTGTCTAATTCCCCCTGTGAACACCCCTCCTGTCCAATACCCCCTGTGAACATCCCCTCCTGTTTAATTCCCCCTGTGAACACCCCTCCTGTCTAATACCCCTGTGAACATCCCCTCCTGTCTAATACTCCCTGTGAACATCCCCTCCTGTTTAATTCCCCCTGTTAACCGACTCCTGTCTAATACCCAATGTGTACATCCCCTCCTGTTTAATTCACTCTGTGAACGCCCCCCTCCTGCCTAATTCCCCACGTCAACATCCCCTCCTGTGTAATTCCCCCTGTGAACCTCCCAGCTGTCTAATTCCCCCGTGAACATCCCCTCCTGTTTAATTCCCCCTGTGAAACACCCCTCCTGTCTAATTCCCCCTGTGAACATCCCCTCCTGTCTAATTCCCCCTGTGAATATCCCCTCCCGCCTGATTCCCCCTGTTAACAACCCCTCCTGTTTAATTACTAATGTTAACAACCCCAACTGTCTAATTACCCCTGTGAACATCCCCTCTTGTTTAATTCTCCAAAGTGAACATCACCTCCTATCTGATTTCCCCTGTGAAATTCTCCTCCTCTCTAATACCCCCTGTGAAAATCACCTCCTCTCTAATACCCCGTGTGAACAACATCTCCTGTCTACTTCCCACCTTGAGCACTCCCTCCTATCTAATTCCCCCTGTGAAAATCACTTCCTCTCTAATTCCCCCTGTGAACAACCTTTTCCTGTCTAATTCCCACTTTGAGCACACCCTCGTGTATAATACGCCCTGTGAACACCGCCTGCTATCGCATTCCCACTTTAAGCATCCCCCACCTTTCTACGATCCACTGTGAACAAACCTTCCTCTATAATTCCCCCTGTGAAAACCCCTTCCTGCCTAATTCCCCCTGTGTACCCCTCCTCCTATCTAATTGCCCCTGTGAGCTCCTTTCTCCTGTTTAATTCATTGTTAACACCCCTCCTGTCTAATTCCCCCTGTGAACACTCCCTCCTCGATAATTCCCCCATGAACATCCCCTCATATCTAATTCCCCCTGCAAACACCCCCTCCTGTCTAATTATCCCTGTGAACCGCTCTTCCTGTCTAATTCCCCCGTGAACTCATTCCTCCTGTTTAAATCCCTCTGTGAACACCCTGTGCTGTCTAATTCCCCGTGAACCCGTTCTCCTGTTTAATTCACCCATGTGAACATCCCCTCTTGTCTAATTCCCCCTGTGAACACCCACTCTTGACTAGTTCCCCCTGTGAACATCACCTCCTTTCTAACTCCCCCTGTGAAAATCCCCTCCTCTCGAATTCTCGCTGTGAACACTCCCTCCTGTCTAATTCCCCTTGTGAATATCCCCTCCTGTCTAATCCCGCTGTGAAAATCCCCTCCTGTCTAATTCCCCATGTGAACAACCCCTCCTGTCTAATTCCCCACGTGAACATCCCCTCCTGTTTAATTCCCGCTGTGAACATCCCATCCTGTCTAATTCCCCCTGTGAACACCCCATCGTGTCTAATTCCCCCTGTGAACACCCGCTCCTGACTACTTCCCCCTGTGAACATCAGCTCCTGTCTATCTCCCCCTATAAACATCTCTCCTGTCTAATTCCCCCTGTGAACATCCCCTCCTGTCTAATTCCCCCTGTGAATATCCCCTCCCGCCTGATTCCCCCTGTTAACAACCCCTCCTGTTTAATTACTAATGTTAACAACCCCAACTGTCTAATTACCCCTGTGAACATCCCCTCTTGTTTAATTCTCCAAAGTGAACATCACCTCCTATCTGATTTCCCCTGTGAAATTCTCCTCCTCTCTAATACCCCCTGTGAAAATCACCTCCTCTCTAATACCCCGTGTGAACAACATCTCCTGTCTACTTCCCACCTTGAGCACTCCCTCCTATCTAATTCCCCCTGTGAAAATCACTTCCTCTCTAATTCCCCCTGTGAACAACCTTTTCCTGTCTAATTCCCACTTTGAGCACACCCTCGTGTATAATACGCCCTGTGAACACCGCCTGCTATCGCATTCCCACTTTAAGCATCCCCCACCTTTCTACGATCCACTGTGAACAAACCTTCCTCTATAATTCCCCCTGTGAAAACCCCTTCCTGCCTAATTCCCCCTGTGTACCCCTCCTCCTATCTAATTGCCCCTGTGAGCTCCTTTCTCCTGTTTAATTCATTGTTAACACCCCTCCTGTCTAATTCCCCCTGTGAACACTCCCTCCTCGATAATTCCCCCATGAACATCCCCTCATATCTAATTCCCCCTGCAAACACCCCCTCCTGTCTAATTATCCCTGTGAACCGCTCTTCCTGTCTAATTCCCCCGTGAACTCATTCCTCCTGTTTAAATCCCTCTGTGAACACCCTGTGCTGTCTAATTCCCCGTGAACCCGTTCTCCTGTTTAATTCACCCATGTGAACATCCCCTCTTGTCTAATTCCCCCTGTGAACACCCACTCTTGACTAGTTCCCCCTGTGAACATCACCTCCTTTCTAACTCCCCCTGTGAAAATCCCCTCCTCTCGAATTCTCGCTGTGAACACTCCCTCCTGTCTAATTCCCCTTGTGAATATCCCCTCCTGTCTAATCCCGCTGTGAAAATCCCCTCCTGTCTAATTCCCCATGTGAACAACCCCTCCTGTCTAATTCCCCACGTGAACATCCCCTCCTGTTTAATTCCCGCTGTGAACATCCCATCCTGTCTAATTCCCCCTGTGAACACCCCATCGTGTCTAATTCCCCCTGTGAACACCCGCTCCTGACTACTTCCCCCTGTGAACATCAGCTCCTGTCTATCTCCCCCTATAAACATCTCTCCAGTTTAATTCCCCCTGTGAACTACTTCCTCCTGTTTAATTCCCCCTGTGAACACCCCTCCTGCCTAATACCCCCTGTGAACATCTCCCCATTAAAATATCCCCTGTGAACTATTTCCTCCTGTTTATTTCCCCCTGTGAACACCCCTCCTGCCTAATAACCCCCTGTGAACATTCCCTCCAGTTTAATTCCCCCTGTGAACTACTTCTTGCTGTTTAAATCCCACTGTGAACAACTCCTCCTGTCTAATGCCCCCTGTGAACACCCCCTCCTGTTTTATTCCTCCGTTGAACACCCCATTCCTGCCTTTGTCCCCGCGTGAACATCCCCTCCTGCCTAATTTCCCCTGTGAACACCCCCTCATGTCTAATTCCCACTGTGAACATCCCCTCCTGATTAATACCCACTGTGAACATCCCCTACTGTTTAATTCTGCCTGTGAAGCCCACCTCCTGTCGAATACCCCCGTGAAGATCCCCTCCTGTTTAATTCCCTCTGTGAACACCCCTCCTGTCTAATACCCCCTGTGAACACCCCCTCCTGTCTAATTCCCCCTGTGAACACCCCTGCTGCCGAATACCCCCTGTGAACATCCCCTGCTGTTTAATACCCCCTGTGAACACCCCGTCCTGTCTAATACCCGCTGTGAACATCCCCTCCTGTCTAATACCCCATGTGAACATCCCCTACTGTTTAAATCCCTCTGTGAACCCCCCCTGCCTAATTCCCAACGTGAACATCCCCTCATGTTAAATACCCCCTGTGAACCTCCCCTCCTGCCTAATTCCCCACGCAAACATCCCCACCTGTTTAATTCCCCCTGTGAATCCCCCTCCTGTCTAATTCCCCCTGTGAACATCCCCTCCTGCCTAATTCCCCCTGTGAATATCCCCTCCCGCCTAATTCCCACTGTTAACAACGCCTCCTGTTTAATTACTACTGTTAACACCCCCAGTTGTCTAATTACCACTGTGAACATCCCCTCTTGTTGAATTCTCCATTGTGAACATCACCTCCTGCTTAAGTCCCCCTGTGAACACCCCCTCCTGACTAATACACCCTGTGAACATGCCCTCCTGTTTAATTCCCGCTGTGAACATACCCTCCTGTCTAATTGCCCCTGTGAACATCCCCTCCTGTCTAATACCCCCTGTGAACATCCCCTCCTGTTTAATTCCCCCTGTGAACCCCCTCCTGTCTAATACCCCCTGTGAACATCCCCTCCTGTTTAATTCCCTCTGTGAACCCCCCTCCTGCCTAATTCCCCACGTGAACATCCCCTCCTCTTTAATTCCCCCTGTGAACATCCCCTCCTGTCTAATACCCCCTGTGAACATCCCCTCCTGTTTAATTCCCCCTGTGAACATCCCCTCCTGTTTAATTCCCTCTGTGAACCGCCCCTCCCGCCTAATTCCCCACGTGAACAACCCCTCCTGTTTAATTCCCCCTGTGAAACCCCCCTCCTGTCTAATTCCCCCTGTGAACATCCCCTCCTGTCTAATTCCCCCTGTGAATATCCCCTCCCGCCCAATTCCCCCTGTTAACAACCCCTCCTGTTTAATTACTACTGTTAACACCCCCAACTGTCTAATTACCCCTGTGAACATCCCCTCTTGTTTAATTCTGCAATGTGAACATCACCTCCTATCTGATTTCCCCTGTGAAAATCACCTCCTCTCTAATTCCCCGTGTGAACAACATTCTCCTGTCTAATTCCCACCTTGAGCACTCCCTCCGATCTAATTCCCCCTGTGAAAATCACCTCCTCTCTAATTCCCCCTGTGAACAACCTTTTCCTGTCTAATTCCCACTTTGAGCACACCCTCCTGTATAATACGCCCTGGGAACACCCACTGCTATCGAATTCCCACTGTGAGCATCCCCCACCTTTCTACGATCCACTGTGAACAAACCTTCCTCTCTAATTCCACCTGTGAAAACCCCTTCCTGCCTAATTCCCCCTGTGTACTCCTCCTCCTATCTAATTCCCCCTGTGAGCTCCTTTGTCCTGTTTAATTCATTGTTAACACCCCTCCTGTCTACTTCCCCCTGTGAACACTCCCTCCTCGATAATTCCCCCATGAACATCCCCTCATATCTAATTCTCCCTGCAATACCCCCTCCTGTCTAATTATCCCTGTGAACCGCTCTTCCTGTCTAATTCCCCCTGTGAACTCATTCCTCCTGTTTAAATCCCTCTGTGATCACCCTGTCCTGTCTAATTCCCCGTGAACCCGTTCTCCTGTTTAATTTACCCATGTGAACATCCCCTCCTGTCTAACTCCCCCTGTGAACACCCACTCCTGACTACTTCCCCCTGTGAACACTCCCTCCTGTCTAACTCCCCCTGTGAAAATCCCCTCCTGTCTAATTCTCCCTGTGAACACTCCCTCCTGTCTAATTCCTCCTGTGAATATTCCCTCCTGTTTAATTCCCCATATGAACACACTTCTCCTGTCTGCATCCCCATGTGAACACACTCCTCCTGTCTAATTCACCCTGTGAACACCCCCTCCTGTCTACATCCTGCTGTGAACATCGCCTCCTGTCTAATTCCCCCTGTGAACACCCTCCTCCTGTTTAAGCCCCACGTGCCTTCATCGGTCGGGGCATAGAGTTTAAAAATTGGCAAGTCATGCTGCAGCTGTACAGAACTTTTGTTATGCCACACTTAGAATATTGAGTGCAATTCTGGTAGCCACTCTACCAGAAGGACGTGGAGGCTTTGTAGAGTGTACAGAAGAGGTTTACCAGGATGTTGCCTGGTCTGGAGGGCATTAGCTATGAGGAGAGATTGGATAAACTCGGATTGTTTTCACTGGAACGACGGAGGTGGAGGGGCGACATGATAAAGAATTACGAAGTTATAAGTGTAATGGACAGAGTGGATAGTTAGAAGCTTTTTCCCAGGTTGGAATATTCAGTTACTAGGGGACATAGGTTTAAGGTGAGAGGGGCAAAGGTTAGAGGGGATGTGTGAGACAAGTTCTTTATAAAGTGGGTGTTGACTGCCTGGAACCTTTTGCCGGGGGAGGTGGTGGAAGCAGCTACGAAGCAGAGACGTTTAAGAGGCATCTTGACAAATACATGAATAGGATGGGAATAGAGGGATACGGACCCCAGAAATGCAGAAGGTTTTAGTTTAGACAGGCCTCAAGATCGGCGCAGGCTTATAGGGCCGAATGGCACGTTCCTGTGCTGTACTGTTCTTTGTTCTTTGTGGGACTTTGTCAAAAGCCTTCTGTAAGTCCAAATAAACCATATCTAGTGGTTCCCCCTCATCAAGTCTACTAGTTTCATCCTCGAAGAATTCTAGTAGATTTGTCAAGCATGATTTCCCTTTTGTAAATCCATGCTGACTCTGTCCGATTCTACATCTGTTCGCCAAGTGCTCTGCGAAAAATTCTTTGATAATGGTCTCTAGAATTTTCCCCATTGTCGACGTCAGGCTGACAGGTCTATAATTCCCTGCTTTCTCTCTCCATCCCTTTTTAAATAGTGGGGTTACATTAGCCACCCTCCAATCTGTAGGAACTGTTCCAGAGTCTATAGAATCTTGCAAATGACCACTATTTCTCGGGTCACATCCTTACATACTCTGGGATGCAAACCATCAGGCCCTGGGGGTTTATCGGCCTTCAATTCCATCAATTTCCCCAACACCATTTCTCTGCAAAAACTGATTTCCTTCAGTTCTTCTCTCTCACTGAACACTCTATTCCACAATATTTCTGGCATGATAATTTATCCTCCTTTTTGAGGGCAGAACCAAAGTATGCATTTATGTGGTCAACCATTTCTTTGTTGACCAAAATACATTCCCCTGTTTCTGACTGTAACGGACCTACATTTGCCTTCACCAATATTTTTCTCTTCGCATGCCTATAGAAACTTTTACAGTCAGTTTTCATGTTCCGCACAAGCTTGCTATCGTACTCTATTTTCCCCTTCTTAATCAATCCCTTGGTCCTCCTTTGCTGAATTCGAAACTGCTCCCAATCCTCATGTCTGTTCTTTTTTTTCTGGCCAATTTATATGCCTCTTTCTTGGATCTATTTCTGTGTCTAATTTCCCTTGTAACCCATGGCTTCCTTTAGCTTTTTACGTTTACACTAGAAAGGAATAAACAATTGTTGCAGTTCATCCATGCACTCCTTGAATGTTGCCATTGTCTTTCGACCATCGTCCCTTTATGTAACTTTTCCCAATTCATCATAGCCAACTCGCACCTAATACTTTCGTAGTTTCCTTCACTAAGATTCGGGACCCTAGTCTCAGAATCAACTATGTCACTCTCCAGCTAGATGAAGAATTCTATCGTATTAAGATTGCTCATCCCCAAGGGGTTTTGCACCACTAGATTGTCAACTGTTCTTCTATCATTACACAATGCCCAGTCTAGGATGGCCTGTTCTCTGGTTGGTTCTTCAACGTATTGGTCCAGAAACCCATCCCGTATACACTTCAAGAATTCCTCCTCTATGGTATTGTGACTAATTTGATTTGCTCAATCTATATGCAGATTAAAGTCGCCCAAAATGATAGATTTTCCTTTATCGCTTGCATCTCTCATTTCCTGTTTAATACCATTCCCAACATCACCACTATAGTTCGGGGTCTATATACAACCCCCACTAACGTTTTTTGCCCCTTAGTGTTGCTCAGCTCTACCCATGCAGATTCCATCTCGTCAGAGCTACTAACTTACCTCACTCTTGTGTTAATTTTCTCTTTAACCAGCAATGGAACTCCACCGCCTTTTGCTTTTTGTCTGTCCTTTCTAAATACTGAATACCCCTGGATGTTCATTTCCCATCCCTGGTCACCTTGCAGCCATATCTCCGTAATCCTGTCTATATCATACCTGTTTACATCTATTTGCGTGATTAATTCATCCGCTTTATTGCACATGCTCCACTAGTTCAGGCACAAAGCCTCAAGGCTCGTCTTTTTAACATTACTTGCCCCCTTCCCACTTTTTTACACTGTGGCCTGTTTAATTCTGGCCCTTGATTTCTCTGCCTGTCACTTTTCTTATTCCCCTTACTGTGTTTTGGTCTTGTCTTTGATCCCCATCCTCTGACTCCTTGCAAAGGTTCCCATCCCCCTACCATTTTAGTTCAAACCCTCTGCAACTTCTCGAGCAAATACTCCCCCTAGGAAAGCAGTCCCAGTCCTGCCCAGGTGTAACTCTCGAGTTTGTACTGGTCCCACCTGCCCCAGAGCCGGTCCCAATGTCGCAGGAATCTAAAACCCTCTCCCTCACACCATCTCTTCAGCCACATATTCATCCGATGTATCCTGCTATTTCTACTCTGACTGTGATATTCCAAAATTGCCTGGATGCAGGAAAGGATCCTGTGGATTGGAAAAATGTAAATATAACGCCCTTATTCCAAAAAACGAGGGAGGCAGAAAGTAGGAAACTATAGACCAGTTAGTTTAACATCTGTCGTTGGGAAATTGTTGGACTCCGTTATTAAGGAAGTAATAACATGACATTTAGAAAGCCAAAACGCAATCCATCAGAGACGTCATGGTTTTATGAAGGGTAAATCTTGTTTGACTAATTTTTTAGAGTTCTTCGAAGATGTAACAAGTAAATTGGATAATGAGGGTCCTGCAGATGTAGTATACTGGACTTCCAGAAGGCATTTGATAAGGTGTTGCACAAAACGTTAATACACAAAATAAGATCACATAGGGTGAGGGGCAATTTATCAGCTTGGATACAGGATTGGCTAACGAACAGAAAACAGGGAGTTGGGAAAGATGGGTCCTTTTTCTGGTTGGCATGTTGTAATTAGTGGGGTGCCACAGGGTTCGGTCCTCGGGCCCCAACTATTTCCAATTTATATTATTTATATTAATAATGCTGGGATAGAATATACTATAGCCAAATTTGCTGCTGACGCTATAATAGGTGGGATAGTAAATTACAATTAAAAAATACAGTTACAAATGGATATGGATAGGTTAGGTGAATGGAACAAAACTTGACAGATCGAGTTTAACGTGGATAAGTGTGAGGTTATTCATTTTGGTTGGAAGAATAGAAAGGCAAATTATTGTCTAAATGGAGAGAAACGTCAGAGTGCTTCGGTACAGAGGGATCTGCGTGTCCTCGTGCATGAATCACAGAAAGCTAGTTTGCAGGTGCAGCAAGGAATAATGAAGGCAAATGGAATTTTGGCATTTATTGCTAAAGGAATAGAGTATAAAAGTAGGGAAGTGTTGCTGCAACTGTACAAGGCATTAGTGAGACCGCACTTGGAGTATTGTGTACAGTTTTGGTCCCCTTACTTGGGGACGGATGCAGTTGCATTGGAGGTAGATAAGAGGAGGTTCACTAGATTGATTCCAGAGATGAGGGGCTTGTCTTATGAAGAGAGATTGAATAGTTTAGGCCTTTACTCTTTAGAGTTTAGAAGAATGAGAGAATATTTAATTGAGGTATATAAGATGATTAAGGGAATTGAAAAAGTAGACGTGGAGAGGATGTTTCCTCTTGTGGGGCAATCCAGAAAAAGAAGTCATTGTTTTAGGATAAGGGGTAGCAGATTTAAAACAGAGATGAGGAGAAATTACTTCTCTCAAATGGTCGTGAGTCTGTGGAATTCACTATCCCAGAGTGGGGTGATGCCGGGACATTGAGTAAATTTAAGGAGGAGATAGACATACTTTCAATTAGTAAATGGTTGAAGGGTTATGGAGAACGGGCAGAAAAGTGGAGTTGAGGCCGAGATGTGATCAGCCATGATCGTATTGAATGGCGGAGCAGGCTCAAAGGGCTGAATTGCCTACTCCTGCTCCCAGTTCTTATGTTTCACAAAGTGGTCTCCCCAGTGGAGAGGCAGCCGGATTGTGAGCAGCAAAGATACCTTGAAAGCAGCATGTAAGAAAAGGTTTCTAAAATATATATTTTAAGGCTTCAGACATCTGATCAAAAAGCATATCTTTCTTTGAATCTAACTCCATTTAGGACTAAGAGCCTATCCATATTCGATATCCTAGCACAATCCAACAATTTGAAGGCTAGTACTGATTTAAGAATTTCCAAGCAGACTCGCTGCAATCTTGCATGCAGTCGGTTAAATTCCATAATATATTCTTCTGATAACTATGAGGCATGGTCGGACTTTGTTATTTTTTTTTTTTAATAAACACTGGAGAGTCAGATTTATTTTCAGTCTGTCAGTAAGTAAAAGTGCAAGGGCTATTCCTTGTTTTCTCTTTAGTAAAGACTTAGCCCATGTCCATAGATAAACTTATTTTTTCTATTGCTCTAAGGTTCAGCTTTAGGAAATAGTAGGGGGAAATCATTTCCTGACACCTTAAATCTGGTTTTCGTGAATTTTGTTTCAAAATAAAAGCTCAAATTACAATCTTCTGACTGAAAATAAATCTTTGTCTCCAATCTTCACTTCTCAGCAACCGTTTTCTGCTATCATTGTCAGAAAAACTTCCAAGCCTGTTGTGAAGAAGACACTGAGACTAGCATGCTTTGGTGGAGACTGTTTATTTTTTGCCCAACAGCATACTACTCCACTCCTAACAATCTACAGCCAGTGCTGACTGGCTCTTCTTAATATATACATCTGAGTACAATTAAATAATCAACAGCCAAAACCTGTTCACCCTATTACCTTCAAATACTCGATATTTAAACAGTGGTAGCAGTGAGAGTGCGAGCCAGGGGGCAGCTGGGAAGGTAAGTTTCAGTACAAAGCACTTACCTAGCGATTCGGCAGCTTCCATTTGAACAGCGGTAGCAGTGAGAGTGCGAGCCAGGAGGCAGCTGGGAAGGTAAGTTTCAGTATAAAGTACTTACGTAGCGATTCGGCAGCTTCTTTTTGAACAGCGATAACAGTGAGAGTGCGAGCCAGGGGGCATTTGGGAAGATAAGTTTTAATATAAAGTACTTACTCTAGCGATTCGGCAGCTTCTTTTTGAACAGCGGAAACAGTGAGAGTGCGAGCTAGGGGGCAGCTTGGAAGGTAAGTTTCAGTATAAAGTACTGGTAAGGTCTCTGGCACTGAGCCTGGCTCTGTGGCTCAGAAGGGAAGGGGGGAGAATAGGAGAGTGATAGTGGTAGGAGATTCAATGGTTAGAGGAACAGACAGGAGATTCTGTAGTCGCGAACGAGACACACGGATGGTATGTTGCCTCCCGGGTGCCAGGGTCAGGGATGTCTCGGATCGAGACTACAGGATTCTTAAGGGGGAGGGGGAGCAGCCAGAAGTCGGGTTACATATCGGTACCAATGATATAGCTAGGAAAAGGGATGAGCACCTGACAAGGGAATATAGGGAGTTTGGTTGGAAGGTAAAAAGCTGGACGAGCAGGATAGTAATCTCAGGATTGATACTGGTGCAACGTGCTAGTGAGGCTAGAAACAGGGAGCGAGTGCAGCTGAACACGTGGCGACAGAGCTGGTGTAGGAGGGAGGGATTCAGATATGTGGATCATTGGGATACCTTCTGCGGAAGGTGGGACGTGTACAAGAAGGATGGGTTGCACCTGAACTGGAGGGGCACCAATATCCTGGACGGGAAGTTTGCCAGAGCTCTTCGGGAGGGTTTACACTAGATTGGCAGGGGGATGGGAAACGGAGCCACGGATCAATGGATGGGGTAGCTGTTGAACAGGCAGATACAGAGTGCAGAGAGTCTGTGAGGAAGGTTAGACAGTTGACAGGGCAAAGTTGCAGCCAGTATGATGGGTTGAAGTGTGTCTATTTTAACGCAAGAAGTGTCAGGAATAAAGGTGATGAACGTAGAGCATGGATCAGTACTTCGAGCTACGATGTTGTGGCCATTACGGAGACGTGGATATCACAGGGGCAGGAATGGATGTTGGATGTTCCGGTGTTTAGATGTTTCAAAAGGAATAGGGAGGGAGGTAAAAGAGGTGGGGGAGTGGCATTGCTAATCAGGGATGGTATCACAGCTGCAGAAAGGGAGGTCGTCGAGGAGGGTTTGTCTACTGAGTCATTATGGGTGGAAGTCAGAAACAGGAAAGGAACAGTCACTTTATTGGGAGTTTTCTATAGACTCCCCAATAGCAACAGAGACATGGAAGAACAGATTGGAAGGTAGATTTTGGAAATGTGCAGAAGTAACAGGGTTGTTGTCATGGGTGACTTCAACTTCCCTAATATTGATTGGAACTTCCTTCGTGCAAATAGTTTGGATGGAGCGGATTTTGTCAGGTGTGTCCAGGAAGGTTTCCTGACTCAATATGCAGATCGGCCGACTAGAGGGGAGGCTATGTTGGATTTGGTGCTTGGCAACGAACCAGGCCAGGTGCCATATCTCTCGGTGGGAGAGCATTTCGGTGATAGTGATCACAACTCCCTGACCTTTTACTATCGTCATGGAGAGGGACAGGAGCAGACGGGATGGGAAAATATTTAATTGGGGGAGGGGGAATTACAATGCTATTAGGCAGGAACTGGGGAGCATAAATTGGGAACAGATTTTCTCAGGGAAATGCACGACAGAAATGTGAAGGTTTTTCAGGGAGCACTTGCTGCGACTGCTGGATAGGTTTGTCCCGATGAGGCAAGGAAGGGATGATAGGGTGAAGGAACCTTGGATGACAAGAGATGTGGAACAGCTAGTCAAGAGGAAGAAGGAAACTTACTTAAGGTTAAGGAAGCAAGGATCAGACAGGGGTCTAGATGGTTACAAGGTAGCCAGGAAGGAACTGAAGAATGGACTTAGGAGAGCTAGAAGGGGATATGAAAAAGTCTTGGCGGGTAGGATTAAGGAAAATCCCAAGGCGTTCTACACTTATGTGAGGAACAAGAGGATGGCCGATTACGGATAGTGGAAGGAACTTATGACTGGACTCGGAGGAGGTAGGGGAGGTCCTAAATGAACACTTTGCTTCAGTATTCACTAGTGAGAGGGACCTGGTCGTTTGTGAGGGCAGCGTGAACAGGCTGATATGCTCGAACAGCTTGATGTTAAGAGGGAGGATGTGCTGGAAATGTTGAATGACATGAGAACAGATAAGTCCCCGGGGCCAGACGGGATATACCCAAAGATATTACGGGAAGCAAGGGAAGAGATTGCCGCGCCTTTGGCGATGATCTTTGCGTCCCCACTGTCCACTGGACTAGTACCAGATGATTGGAGGGTGGCAAATGTTATTCCCTTGCTAAAGAAAGGGAATAGGGGTAACCCTGGGAACAACAGACCAGTCAGTCTTACGTCGGTGGTGGGCAAATTATTAGAGAGGAGTCTGAGAGACAGGATTTATGATTATTTGGAAAAGCATAGTTTGATTAGAGACAGTCAGCATGGCTTTGTGAGGGGCAGGTCATGCCTCACAAGCCTTATTGAATTCTTTGAAGATGTGACACAATACATTGATGAAGGAAGAGCATTGGATGTGGTGTATATGGATTTTAGCAAGGCGTTTGATAAGGTTCCCCATGGTAGGCTCATTCAGAAAGATAGGAGGCATGGCATTCAGGGAAAGTTGGCTGTTTGGATACAAAATTGGCTGGCACATAGAAATCAGAGTGTGGTAGTAAATGGAAAGAATTCAGCTTGGAGCTCGGAGACCAGTGGTGTTCCGCAGGGATCTGTTTTGGGTCCTCTGCTCTTCGTGATTTTTATAAATGACTTGGATGAGGAAGTGGAAGGCTGGGTTAGCAAGTTTGCCGATGACACGAAGGTTGCTGAGTTGTGGATAATGTGGAAGGCTGTTGTTGGTTGCAACGGGTCATTGACAGGATGCCGAGCTGGGCGAGAAGTGGCATATGGAGTTCAACCTGGAAAAGTGTGAAGTGATTCATTTTGGAAGGTCGAATTTGCATGCAGATTACAGGCTTAAGGACAGGATTCTTGGTAGTGTGGAGGAGCAGAGGGATTTTGGGCTCAATGTCCATAGATCGCTCAAAGTTGCCACCCAAGTTGATAGGGTTGTTAAGAAAGCGTATGGTGTGTTGGCTTTCATCAACAGCGGGATTGATTTTAAGAGCCGCGAGGTTATAGTGCAGCTCTATAAAGCCCTGGTTCGACCACACTTGGAATATTGCGTTCAGTTCTGGTCGCCTCATTATAGGAAGGATGTGGAAGCTTTAGAGAGGCTGCAGATGAGATTTCCCAGCATGCTGCCTGGACTGGAGGGCATTTCTTACGATGAAAGGTTGAGGGAGCTAGGGCTTTTCTCATTGGAGGGAAGAAGGATGAGATGTAACTTGATAGAGGGGTACAAGATGATGAGAGGCATAGATAGAGTGGATAGCTAGAGACTTTTTCCCAGGGTGGAAAGGGCTATCACCAGGGGGCATAATTATAAGGTGATTGGAGGAAGGTTTCGGGGAGATGTCAGAGGTAGGTTCTTTACACAGAGAGTGGTGGGTGCGTGGGATGCGCTGCCAGCGGTGATAGTAGAAGCAGATACGTTACGGGCATTTAAGCGACTCTTGGATAGGTACATGGATGATAGCAGAATGAAGGGTATGTAGTTAGTTTGATTTTCGAGTAGGTTAAAGGTTCGGCACAACATCGTGGGCCGAATGGCCTGTACTGTGCTGTACTGTTCTATGTTCTATGTTAACTTCAATCAACAAGACATTAGACAATAACAACCTGTGTGATCGCTGGTACACCTTGTCTCCCAGTTAAAAGACAGCTCGATTTTAAGCTTTCCATGCTTATTTCCAAATACCTATGTGATCTGGCCCCTGCTTATCAGTGCAAACTCCTTCAGCCCTACAACCCTCCAAAATGTATTTACTCCTCTAATTCTGGTCTCTTTAGCATCCCCAATTATCATCGCTGCACGATTGATGACCATACCTTCAGCTGCCCCTGCCCTGAGATCTGGACCAGCCTCCCGACAACTCTCTGCCTATCTACCTCTCTTTCCTCCTTTAGGACACTCCTTTAAATCTACATCTTTGACTAAGCGTTAGGTCATCTGCCCTAATATCTCCTTAAATGCTCGGTGACATATTGTGTTATAATGCCTCTGTGAAGCTTGGAAAATTTTATTACGTGAAAGGTGCTGTTTAAATAGTAGTTGTTGTTGTTATTGATGCCTTCGGAACAGCACTGTCTACTTCTTCCCAGCCTGAAAAACAATAGCTCACAACTTCTCTCTATTTTCTGTGCATTAGCCAATTGAATGTTCATACAACCACTGCCACTTTGATCCATTGGTTTCAATTTTCCTAAAAAGTCTATTAAGTGTCACTTGATCAAACCCTTTTGAAAGTTTATATACATATCACCAGCTGCACCACCCTTATCAATCCCCTTCATTAAATAGCTCCTTCAAGATTGTAAGATACAATTTATCTTTAACAAGTTCATGGTAGTTGACATTTATAAACCGTTGTTTTTTTTCAAAACAACAGATATATTTGTCCCGGTTAATGGCTGAAATATTCCCTCCATCGATGATCATCTTACTGCACTGTAGTTTCGGGCTTACCCCATCCTTCCTTTTTAACAGGGTGTAATTAGCGATAGCCTCCAGTGTACTGGCATCACTCACATAACCAAGGAGTATCGAAACATTCTGCCCAGTGACTCTGCTATTTCCACAATTCCTTTCATCAGAAACCCCCATCCAGAACGGACAAGTGCTCTACTTTATTGTGGTACAAAAAGTGCTGGATTGACAGGGGTTCATTGAACCTGTTTGTTCCGTAAATGTAATTAATACTAGTCTTCATGGACCCTAATTGTGTCACTGGAGTGTTTCCACCTTCCACTAATAAGGGTCTCCTTTCAATGTGTTATCCCGTAGTATCAGTTGGACCATCACCTCGGCACTAACAGGGATCAGCAACTCCAGGGAAAGGGGCAGGATAGATCGGAATCTGGGAACAATACTTTGGAATGTTAAACAATGGGTCAGCATCTTAGATTAAAATATTGGAATGTTACAACAATGGATCAGAATCAGAGAACAATAGATTGGAATGTTACAACAATGGCCGGAGATTATCCTATTGATTTGACTATCTTACTGAAGATTATTATTGGATATCATTAGCACATCGGATCTATTATGTGCTGAAGATGATTCAATGCATTTATTACCCATTCCTCGCTATTGTTGGTGTCCCTAGCACGTCTCTGTATCCAGCTATTAATGTTATAAATCATGATTAACTGCATTACTGAGTCTAACTTCAGTGGTTGGGAAACTATTGGAAAATATTCTGAGGGACAGGATTAATCTCCACCTGGGGAGGCAGGGATTAATTGGGGACAGTCAGCATGGCTTTGTCAGGGGGAGATCGTGTCTAACAAACTTGATTGAATTTTCGAGGAGGTGACTAGATGTGTATACGAGGGTAAAGCAATTGGTGTCGTCTATATGGACTTCAGTAAGGCTTTTGATATGGTCCTGCATGGGAGATTGGTTCAGAATATAATAGCCCATGGGATCCAGGGCAACTTGGCAAATTGGATCCAAAATTGGCTTCGTGGCTGGAGGCAGAGGCTGATGGTCGAGGGTTGTTTCTGCGAGTGGAAACCTGTGCCAGTGGTGTACCACAGGGATCGGTGCTGGGGCCCTTACTATTTGTAGTCTACATTAATGATTTAGATGTAAATGTAGGAGGTACGATCAGTAAGGTCGCAGATGACATAAAAATTGGTGGCGTCATAAATAGTGAGGAGGAAGGCCTTAGATTACAGGACAATATAAATGGGCTGGTAAGATGCGTGGAGCACTGGCAAATGGAATTTAATCCTAAGAAGTGTGAGGTGATGCATTTTGGGAGGACTAACAGGTAAAGGAATATAGAATGGATGGTAGGACAGCAGGAAGTACAGAAGGTCAGAGGGACCTTGGTGTACTTGTCCATAGATCACGGAAGGCAGCAGCACAGGTAAATAAGGTGGTTAGGAAGGCATATGCAATGCTTGCCTTTATTAGCTGAGGCATAGAATATAAGAGCAGGGAGGTTATGATGGAGTTGTATAAAGCCCTAGTTAGGCCACAGCTGGAGTAATGAGTACAGTTCTGATCACCACATTACAGGAAGGATGTGATTGCACTGGAGAGGGTGCAGAGGAGATTTACCAGTAAGTTGCCTGGACTGGAGCATTTCAGCTATGATGAGAGACTGAAAAGGCTAGGGTTGTTTTCTTTAGAGTAGAGAAGGCTGAGAGGGTACATGATTGAGGTATACAAAATTATGAGGGGCATTGATAGATTAGATAGGAAGAAACTTTTTCCCTTAGCAGAGGGATCAATAATCAGGGGGCATAGATTTAAGTTAAGGGGCAGGAGATTTAGAGGGGATTTGAGGAAAAATCTTTTCACCCAGAGGGTGGCTGGAATCTGGAACGCACTGCCTTAAGAGGTGATAGAGGAAGGAACCATCATAATATTTAAGAAGTATTTAGATGAGCACTTGAAACGCCATAGCATACAAGGCTACGGGCCAAGTGCTCGAAAAAGGGATCAGAATAGGTAGGTGCTTGATTGCCAGCACAGACACGATAGGCTGAAGGGCCTGTTTCTGTGCTGTATGACTCGATGACTCTATGACTGTTCTTCCCAACTGCCACCTCTGTAATTTCTTCCTCTGTGTGAGCCCATTTACTGCATAAAACTTGAGCTGTGCCTTTGTTAAATCCAGACTTGCCTATTCCAATGCTGTTCTGCTTACCCTCCCTATTGCACATGGTATAAACCACAGTCTATCCAAAACTCCGCTATTCACATCCTAACTCACACTCAATCTCGTTCACCCAACATCCCTGTGCTCAGTGAACTACATTGCTTTCTCGAGGGCAGAGTATACAGGAAGAAATAAATGTGGTGTGTGAGAAAGTTACCATAGTAATCAAGGGTGATCTTAATCTACATGTACATTGAGCAAATCAGATTGACAAATGTAGCCTGGAAAAGTAGTTCATAGAGACTATTCGGGACAGTTCCTTAGAACGGTACATTCTAGAGCCAACTATAGAGCAGGATATTCTAGAACAGGTAATGTGCGATGAGTCAGGATTAATCAAGAGCCTCATGGTAATGGAGCCTCTAGGTGACAATGATCATAACATGATATATGTTCAACGTTCAGCTTGAAGGGAAAACTGAGTCCAAGACTAGTTTTTTTTTTAAAAAACTAAATAAAGGTAAATAAATGAAAGGCTGGCTACCCAACCCAAACCTGATTGGATCCGACAGCATGTGTCGGGTTCGGGTCGGTTCGGGTCACACGGCCGGGTCCAGCATTTGGGCTCGGGTCAGTTCGGACCTGGTTGGACACACTCTATCATAACCTCAGCTAATTGGCTCCAATGTTAATGTAATTTTTGGACTGGAAAGGTGGTTTTGTTTCAGTTATTTTAAGCTTTGTGTGGATCAGCAACAAAGTGAAAAATGGAAGGTAAATTAACTGATGGTCGGGTCGGGTCGGGTCTGGTCGGGCACGGGAAAAAAGGAAGTACGCGTGCTGAGTCTGGCTCGGGGTTGAATGTGGTTCTGTAGGGCTAGTGTCTGGTTTCGTTTACAGACCCGAGCCTGCCTTTAAAATAAATTACAAGGCTATGAAGGCATAGCTAGTGAAAGTGCATTGGGATATAAGATTAAAAGGTAGGACAGTAGAGATACAGTTACTGACTATTAAGGAGATATTGATAACTCTCAGCAAAGATTTATCTCAGTGAGAAAGAAAGACTCTTGGAGAAAATTGCATCGCACGTGGCTAAATAAGGAAGTCAAGGATAGCATCAATTTGAAAGAAACACTGCACAAATTTGCAATGATTTGTGATCGGTCAGAAGGTTGGATAGATTTTAGGAACCAGCATAATAACGAAAACATTTTAAAGAGGGAGAAAGTAGAGTATGAGGGAAAGCTAGTGCCATTCTAGGCCCCCAAGTGCCAAGAATGAGGCACATTAATTTTGTTACGAACGTTGATTTTTAACTGTTGTTGGAGCGAGGAAATGACTTGCTTCACAGATAATCCATGGCTGAAATATAAACTTTTACATACTAACGTACATCGAACGTGACGAAGTGCATTCCAGGGCCTGCCAAGGAGGCCACAATTCAAAAGCGCCAGGACTGTTTAGATCAGCTGGTCACATGACTGCATGGCTGTTCCAGGGTTTTTTTGAACTGACCACAGAGAGTTGGACGTCAGAGTTTCTGTTTGCTCCTGGACAGCGATGATTTCTCTCCTGTCTGCTCCCATCACTTTCACACAAGCCTCTGAATCCACTGAAGACACATGAACCCCAGGAGATAAAAGTCTCCTACAGTAAACAAGGTTTACGAAGAATACTGGGCCCCAAAGAAAAGCAAGATCTGCCTACAATTAAGAGCTCTGCACTGAGCTTAAGGAACCGTAATAACAACTCTTCAGATATCGCCACAAACTTTTCACTTTATTTTTATTCTGCTCTTTTCTGTCTCCGTCTGCATGGATGTGTCAGGTATGCATGCTAGCTTTGGAGAATTGTGTAGTCGTAAGTTTCAACCGAATTAAAGTTTAAGTTTAATACATTTCTATTTTTCTTCTTTAAATCTAAGAAAGCCTGTTTGTGCTGGTTACTTTGCCTCTTAATTGGAGAGCCATGAACACGGATTCACCAAGGGGGACCTAAAAACACACTGTGTTTAAAATTAAATCCTGTTACAGTAAGACGAGGTGAAGGCTGAAAGGGGACACTGTACCTCTTTCTCACCCGGTCGTAACACTAATTACTAGTATAAAATAGAATGTAAGAGTTCCTACTGTGAATGAATACGTTTTTCCTCATCTCCCCTCTAATTTGTTTACCAATCACTTCACATCTATGCCCCTCATCACTGACTACACTGTTAGGGTGAATAGACCCGTCACCTCCACTCTATCCAGGCCCCTCAAAAGGTTGCACATTTCAATCAGATTTCCCATCAGCCTTTTCTGTTCCAAGGAGAACACCCTCAGCCTGTCCAATCTTCCCTCATAGCTGAATTTTTCCAGCCCTGGCAACATCCTCGTAATTCTTCACTGTACCCTCTCTGGTGCAATTACATCCTTTCTGTGATGAGGTGACCAGAGCTGCACACAGCACTCAAGATGTGGCCCAACCAATGAGTTATACAGTTCCAACATAATCTCCTACTCTTATATTCGATACCACGGGCAATAAAGGAAAGCATTCCATATACCTTTTTAACTACCTTATCGACCTGTCCCGCTACCTTTGGGGATCTGTTTATGGCGGGCAGCCATAAAGACGGGGCTAAAATGTGGCGAGTCGAAGAGACTTAGTAGTTGGCAGGAAAAAAAGACAGAGGCGCAAGGGGAGAGCCAACTGTGTAACAGCCCCGACAAACAAATTTCTCTGCAGCACCTGTGGAAGAGCCTGTCACACTAGCATTGGCCTTTATAGCCACACCAGGCGCTGCTTCACAAACCACTGACCACCTCCAGGCGCTTATCCATTGTCTCTGGAGATAAGGAGGCCAAAAGAATAAAGAAGAAGAATAAGATCGACCTGTCCCGCTACCTTTGGGGATCTGTTGACCTTCACTCCAATGTCTCTCACTTCCTCTACACTTATTAGCATTTTCCCATGAATCA